>NW_020837951.1:52105735-52218169 GCF_003676395.1 Aethalodelphis obliquidens
CTTCCTTCCTTCCTTCCTTCCTTCCTTCCTTCCTTCCTTCCTTCCTTCCTTCCTTTCTTTCTTTCTTTCTTTCTTTCCATTTTCTTCTGAGCAGGGTGGCTGACAGGGTCTTGGGGCTGCAGCTGGGTGTCAGGCGTAAGCCTCTGAGGTGGGAGAGCCAAGTTTAGGACATAGGTCCACCAGAGACCTTCGGGCCCTACATAATATCAAACGGCTAAAGCTCTCCCAGAGATCTCTATCACAATGCTAAGACCCAGCTCCACTCAACGACCAGCAAGCTACAGTGCTGGACACCCTATGCCAAACAACTAGAAAGACAGGAACACAACCACACCCATTAGCAGAGAGGCTGTCTAAAATCATATTAAGTTCACAGACACCCCAAAACACACCACCAGATGTGGTCCTGCCCACCACAAAGAAAAGATCCAGCCTCATCCACCAGAACACAGGCACCAGTCCCCTCCACCAGAAAGCCTACACAACCCACTGAATCAACCTTACCCAGTGGAGGCAGACACAAAAAACAACAGGAACTACGAAGCTGCAGCCTGGGAAAAGTAGACCCCAAACACAGTAAGTTAAGCGAAAGGAAGACAGAGAAATATTCAGCAGATGAAGGGGCAAGGTAAAAACTCACCAGACCTAACAAATGAAGAGGAAATAGGCAGTCTACCTGAAAAAGAATTCAGAGTAATGATAGTACCAATGATCCCTAATCTTGGAAATAGAATGGAGAAAATACGAGAAATATTTAACAAGGACGTATAAGAGCTAAATAGCAAACAAACAATGACGAACACCACAATATATGAAATTAAAAATTCTCTAGAAGAATCAGTAGCAGAATAACTAAGGCAGAAGAACGGGTAAGTGACCTGGAAGATAAAATAGTGGAAATAACTACCACAGAGAAGAATGAAGAAAAAAGAATCAAAAGAATTGAGGACAGTCTCAGAGACCTCTGGGACAACATTCAACGCACCAACATTCAAATTATAGGGGTCCCAGAAGAAGAAGAGAAAAAAAAAGGAACTAAAAAAAAATTTGCCATATTATCATTGAAAACTTCCCAAATATAGGAATGGAAATAGTTAATCAACTACAAGAAGGGCAGAGAGTCCCATACAGGATAAATCCAAGGAGAAACATGCCAAGACACATATGAATCAAACTATCAAAAATCAAATACAAGGAAATAGTATTAAAAGCAAAGGAAAAGCAACAAATAACATCCAAGGGAATCCCCATAAAGTTAACAGCTGATCTTTCAGCAGAAACTCTGCAGGCCAGAAGGGACTGGCAGGACATATTTAAAGTGATGAAAGGGAAAAACCTACAACCACGATTACTCTACCCAGCAAGGATCTCACTAAGATTAGATGGGGAAATTAAAAACTTTACAAATAAGAAAAAGTTAAGACAATCCAGCACCACCAAACCAGCTTTACAACAAATGCTAAAAGAACTTCTCTAGGCAGGAAACACAAGAGAAGGAAAAGACCTACAATAATAAAACCAAAATAATTTAAAAAATGGTAATAGGAACATACATATCAATAACTACCTTAAATGTAAATGGATTAAATGCTCCAACCAAAAGACATAGACTGGCTGAATGGATACCAAAAAAAGACCCATATATATGCTGTCTACAAGAGAGCCACTTCAGACCTAAGGCCACATACAGACTGAAAGTGAGGGGATGGAAAAAGTTATTCCAAGCAAATAGAAATCAAAAGAAACCTGGAGTAGCAATTCCCATATCAGACAAAATAGACTTTAAAATTAAGACTATTACAAGAGACAAAAGAGGACACTACATAATGAATAAGGGATCAATCCATGAAAAAGATATAACAATTGGAGATATTTATGCACCCAGCATAGGAGCACCTCAATACATAAGGCAAATGCTAACAGCCATAAAAGGGGAAATCAACAGTAACACAATCATAGTAGGGGAATTTAACACCCCACTTTCACCAATGGACAGATCATCCAAAATGAAAATAAATAAGGAAACACAAGCTTTAAATGATACATTAAACAACATGGACTTAATTGATATTTATAGGACATTCCATCCAAAAACAACAGAATACACTGTCTTCTCAAGTGCCCATGGAACATTCTCCAGGATAGATCATATCGTGGGTCACAGATCAAGCCTTGGTAAATTTAAGAAAATTGAAATCATATCAAGTATCTTTTCTGACCACAACGCTGTGAGACTAGATATCAGTTACACGAAAAAATCTGTAAAAAATACAAACACATGGAAGCTAAATAATATATTACTAAATAACCAAGAGATCACTGAAGAAATCAAAGAGGAAATCGAAAGATACCTAGAAACAAATGACAATGAAAACACGACGACCCAAAACCTATGGGATGCAGCAAAAGCAGTTCTAAGAGGGAAGTTTATAGCAATACAATCCTACCTCCAGAAACAAGAAACATCTCAAATAAACAACCTAACCTTACAGCTAAAGCAATTAGAGGAGAACAAAAACCCCAAAGTTAGCAGAAGGAAAGAAATCATAAAGATCAGATCAGAAATAAATGAAAAAGAAATGAAGGAAACAAGAGCAAATATCAATAAAACTAAAAGCTGGTTCTTTGAGAAGATAAACAAAATTGATAAACCATTAGCCAGACTCATCAAGAAAAAAAGGGAGAAGACTCAAATCAATAGAATTAGAAATGAAAAAGGAGAAGTAACAACTGACACTGCAGAAATACAAAGGATCATGAGACATTACTACAAGCAACTCTATGCCAATAAAATGGACAACCTGGAAGAAATGGACAAATTCTTAGAAAAGCACAACCTTCTGAGACTGAACCAGGAAGAAAAGGAAAATATAAACAGACCAATCACAAGCATTGAAATTGAAACTGTGATTAAAAATCTTCCAACAAACAAAAGCCCAGGACCAGATGGCTTCACAGGCAAATTCTATCAAATATAGAGAACAGGTAACACCTACCTCTCTTCCAAAATAGATCAGAAGAAGGAACACTCCCAAACTCATTCTACAAAGCCACCACCACCCTGATACCAAAACCAGACAAAGATGTCACAAAGAAAGAAAACTACAGGCCAATATTACTGATGAACATAGATGCAAAAATCCTCAACAAAATACTAGCAAACAGAATCCAACTGCACATTAAAAGGATCATACATTATGATCAAGTGGGGTTTATCCCAGGAAAGCAAGGATTCTTCAATATATGCAAATCAATCAGTGTGTTAAACCATATTAACAAATTGAAGGAGAAAAAACATATGATCATCTCAAAGATGCAGAAAAAGCTTTTAACAAAATTCAGCCCCCATTTATGGTAAAAACCCTCCAGAAAATAGGCATACAGGGAACTTACCTCAATATAATAAAGTCCATATATGACAAACCCACAGCCAACATCATTCTGAATGGTGAAAAACTGAAACCATTTCCACTAAGATCAGGAACAAGACATGGTTGCCCACTCTCACAAATATTATTCAACATAGTTTTGGAAATTTTAGCCACAGCATTCAGAGAAGAAAAAGAAATAAAAGGAATCCAAATCAGAAATAAAGAAGTAAAGTTCTCACTGTTTGCAGATAACATGACACTATACATAGAGAACCCTAAATATGCTACCAGAAAACTACTAGAGGTAATCAATGGATTTGGTAAAGTAGCAGGATGAAAAATTAATGCACAGAAATCTATTGCATTCCTATACACTAATGAAGAAAAATTTGAAAGAGAAATTAAGGAAACACTCCCATTTACCATTGCAACAAAAAGAATAAAATACCTAGGAATAAACCTACCTAATGAGACAAAAGACCTGTATGCAGAAAACTATGAAACTGGCAAGTGATGAAAGAAATTAAAGATGATACAAACAGATGGAGAGATATACCATGTTCTTGGATAGGAAGAATCAACATTGTGAAAATGACTATACTGCCCAAAGCAATCTACAGATTCAGTGCAATCCCTATGAAACCACCAGTGGCATTTTTCAGAGAACTAGGTCAAAAAATTTCACAATTTGTATGGAAACACAAAAGACCCCAAATAGCCAAAGCAATCTTGAGAAAGAAAAACGGAGCTGGAGGAATCATGCTCCCAGACTTCAGACTATACTACATAGCTACAGTAATCAAGACAGTATGGTACTGGCACAAAAACATAAATATAGATCAATGCAACAGGATAGAAAGCCCAGAGATAAACCCACACACATATGGTCACCTTATCTTTGATAAAGAAAGCAAGAATATAAAATGGAGGAAAGACAGTGTCTTCAATAAGTGGGGCTGGGAAAACTGGACAGCTACATGTAAAAGAATGAAATTAGAACACTCCCTAACACCATACAGAAAAATAAACTCAAAATGGATTAAAGACCTATATGTAATTCCAAACACTATAAAACCCTTAGAGGAAAACATAGGCAGAACACTCTATGACATAAATCACAGCAAAATCCTTTTTGACCCACCTCCTAGAGTAAAATGAAAATAAAAACAAAAGTAACCAAATGGGACCTCATGAAACATAAAAGCTTTTGCACAGCATAGGAAACCATAAACAAGATGAAAAGACAACCCTTATAATGGGAGAAAATATTTGCAAATGAAGCAACTGACAAAGGATTAATCTCCAAAATTAACAAGTAGCTCATGCAGCTCAATATCAAAAAAACAAACAACTCAATCCAAAAATGGGCAGAAGACCTAAATAGACACTTCTCCAAAGATATACAGATTGCCAACAAACACACGAAAGGATGCTCAACATTGCTAATCATTAGAGAAATGCAAATCAAAACTACAATGAGGTATCACCTCACACCAGTTAGAATGGCCATCATCAAAAAATATACAAACAATAAACGCTGGAGAGGATGCGGAGAAAAGGGAACCCTCTTGCACTGTTGGTGGGAATGTAAATTGATACAGCCGCTATGGAGAACAGTATGGAGGTTCCTTAAAAAACTAAAAATAGAACTACCGTATGACCCAGCAGTCCCACTACTGGCATATACCCTGAGAGAACCATAATTCAAAAAGAGTCATGTACCACAATATTCATTGCAGCACTGTTTACAATAGCCAGGACATGGAAGCAACCTAAGTCCCCATTGACAGATGAATGGATAAAGAATATGTGGTACATATATACAATGGAACATTAGTCAGCCATGAAAAGAAATGAAACTGAGTTATTTGTAGTGAGGTAGATGGACCTAGAGCCTGTTATACAGAGTGAAGTAACTCAGAAAGAGAAAAACATATACTGTATGCTAACACATATATATGGAATTTATAAAAAAAAAAGGTTTTGAAGAACCTAGGGACAGAACAGGAATAAACACGCAGATGTAGAGAATGGACTTGAGGACACGGGGAGGGGGAAGTGTAAGCTGGGACGAAGTGAGAGAGTGGCATGGACTTATATCCACTACCAGATGTAAAGTAGATAGCTAGTGGAAAGCAGCCGCATAGCACAGGGAGATCAGTTCAGTTCTTTGCATCCACTTAGTGGGGTGGGATAGGGAAGGTGGGAGGGAGACGCAAGAGCGAGGAGATATGGGGATGTATGTATATGTATAGCTGATTCACTTTGTTGTACAGCAGGAACTAACACACCATGGTAAAGCAATTATACTCCAATAAAGATGTTTAAAAAAATAAGACTTGTAAGAATTTGGCCCCCAATATCCATTGTTATTGATACTCAAGGTACACTTGAAATTCATAATCATTTCCCTGTAACAGCAATCAAGTTATTTTGTTTGAAAAACACTGTGAATGATAGAACTGGATAAAAGAAGGAAATAATTTCTTTTCCATCATTATATCATCCAGCACTGAATCACTGGGTTCCGATTTGTGGAAAGGCACATTGTAGGAACACAGTAATTATTTGTTGAATAAGTGATAGAAAGAATTAATGAATGGGGTAGGAAGAAAGATTCAGACTTAAAGGAATGTGGGTCTTAATTGTAGCACTCATACTGAGTCTGTCATACAAACAGCAGAACAAGGGAATGTCAAATGTCTCCAGGGACTAAATTCTGGGACGTAAGAACATGTCATTATACAGACCTCATATAAACTCTGCCCAGCCTGAGGCTGCTCTGGCTGGCTGGAGCCCTCACTGCATTTTTTTATATTGTTGTTTTTTATTTAAGCAGCTAGGTTAGTTCCTGGGTTAATAGTATTAATGACATTCTGAGTCTTGATTTTTCTCCATTTTTAATCAGAAATGGAGACATGTCTTTTTAATAGTTTTAATCATTTCTAATTTTAGGAGTGTTTATGAAATCAGTCTGAATTTTAAATGGAGCTACAGGTATCAAAACTGGGTGATTTTTTTTAAATTTTAGAAATACACTAGTTTTCAGTAGAACACCAAATGTGTGTAAGATTTGCATACCCTTGTACAATTTCCATTCATTTACCCTCACAAAAATGAGATAGATTGAATGTCTTATTCTATTAACCTTTTATAAGGAGACTCTGCTTCTTAGCTGTCAGTGGAATTTAAAGTATTGTTAACTCACAAATCAACAGTGTGATTATAAAGCTTCTTGAAGCCAATCACCGGAATGGATTAAGTAACTAGCAAGATTACATGGTGTTTCTAGCCTAATGTGGCACAATTCAGATTGCAGTAATTGGTGTCCAGTGAAGAAAAGTATCTGTCAAATCAATAAACTTACTCTTGTACATTGATTACTGAGCCTAGCTGTTAAAAGTCATTGATTACCTCGAGGACAGCTATTAAAAGTAGAGGCCAAGAAGCTGACTAGGATGTTTTACTCTAATAAAAAGTAGCTCTGCTAAAGTAAATAGTTGTTTCTCAGCAATAAGTCGATATCTGGAAGAGCACATCAGTCATTTCCCAAAGCAGATCCCCTCGGCCATGCTGACCTGCTCAGCCTGTGTATGTTTCTTCCAATTCCATTTTGCTGGGTTTGGTGGCAAAAGACAGAATGGAGGAGGGAATATTTTGACATCTTACTGCAATATTGTGCTAGATTTGGGGTATTGGCACTCTCAGCATCAATGCCCAACCCCTTCTGTGTTGCCTGCTGTTTTAGAAGCCACCACATGGCCTCCCTCCATGACAGCTCTTACTCCACAGTCCAAGAACTAAATGAGAAGGTTGTACAAGCTACCACTTCTGTGTATTTAAGGTATACAAGCACAGATCAATGAGATGACTACTGGGTGGTTTCATAGACTTAATGGACCAACTGTGACCTGGAGCTCCACCAGGAATGCATTGACCTGGCCTCTGTATGCACCTGAAGTAACGGGGGTGTTAAGATGATGCTTTGAATTTCTGGGTATCACTGTCAATTTGCATTCTATGTCCAACAGTCCTCTGGATGTTGATGCATTCATTCCCTTCTCCCTAGTTCATAGTTATCCAACCAAATGGCCTTCAGTCCCAGTCTCTTCTTCAGTAGGGGGCTTCCTGGTGAGAAACGGGACTCAGGTTTGGAGACCAGATAGCGGATCATAGCTTTTAATTGGAGTGATTCCCATCAGCTTCTTGATCATCCATCCTTGATTTCTTTTACTGCTACAATTGGCCCAGCTCCCAAAGCCCGCTTCTCTTACCAGCTGTTGTGGGTTAGGTTCCCTAGGAAGCAGATTCTAAAATGCAGTTTGAGTGTTTACTTGGGATTGCACTGGGGATCAGTATCTGAGAAAGGGAATGGAAGGACTCAGGAGTGGGATGAGGGAGAAGGTGAGGGGCAATAGAGGCTCTCAGAGGACCCCACAGAATCCCACAGGGGATTCTAGAGCCAGAACACTGTTGTCTTTCAGATGGGCTGAGACAGCCAAGCCGTTATGATTCCTGAAAGTCACTGGATGTGGGCTACTCCTGGAAGGGAGTGTGACTTTGAGTGTGGTGGGTCTCTGCAGCTGAGGGCATTCCCTGAAGGAGCAGAAAGCTGAAGGTCATCTGCACACAACAAGCAGTGACAAGTTGTTCATGAGACGGATCTGAGCCGCACACCCCATGTCCAGCACAGTAACCATTATCACTTGCATCAGGACCCTTTTTGTGAATGAGTGGGGGCACTCCTAGTAATGCTGTGGTAACAACAGGCATAAACCAGGACTATCTGTCTCAGGCAGACATCTAGTCACTCTGGCTGTGATAGCACCTGATGACACCCCAAACAGACATTGACAAATTACACCAGCGCCCTGTGATGTGCTGGTGTGGAAAACTGTTCATTCCTCCATTGCTCTTTGAACTTCTACTTATTGACTCTTGGGAGGGATCAATTCTTTGAGGGATATTAACAAGGATACAATATGACGCCTCCTCTCCATGAGTTTGCTGACTGTACAAAAGACTATAATGAAGATTTTCTCAAGGCAAAACTGTGTTTTTGTGTGAAGCCGTTAAGGATAGGTCAGTGCCATTAAATTAAATATTCTCAGGCTTATTTCTCTAAATCATGACCTAGCAATGTAGAATTTTTTTGTATCTCAAAAAAGTCCTTTACCTTGTACCATCAATTATTAAGAGCTGTTTGGTACAGGGTGGCTTAAGGAATCTTGATCATAAGAGAAATGGAGGGTGAAAAATGAAAGAGAATGTGAGAGATATTGAAGGATTGAGAATGTTCCACTAGGACCTTCGTCTGTCCTTTCCTTCCCACCCCATTGGCACATAACCCTAGCCCCTAATTATTCTTCCCCATCCCATCTTGATAAAATTCACCTTGTCCAAACGATTGATGCTAATGCACAAGAACAGGCCCCCCTTCCCAGAACCATCCCTAACCAACTACTCAAAAAACTAGCGGAACTTTAGCACATCTCTCTTGCTTAAAGTCCTATAAAAGAATCTCCCCTTTTCCTCCAGATTAAAGGGCCCCTTCAGAACCTCTCCTGACCAACATTTAAGAATAAACGTTTATACTAATGGTTCTCTGGTTGATTTTCTTCTACTAGAAGAGAGATATTAGAGAGAAGTAAGGAAAATTTGGGTATCAGGAGAAAGTTACTGCTTCTGTGACTGTCAAGATTAATAGGTGAGCTGGACTAAAAGGACAAATTGAAGGCTTAAGGTCACAAATATGGTAGCCTGGACTTGGGATATTCTTTCTTCATCTGAGAAGCATCAAAGAAATAATCTCTAAATCATAAGGAATACAGTCCTTGTGGAATAAGAGTATAGTGGTCTCATTTCTGTAGCCCTTGGCATTCACAAATGAGATTTCACTTGAGATTTACAGCAAGATCCTGAAATAGATGAGAATAGATATTAATAATATCAACATTTGATAAATAAAGAAACTGAGGCTTAGGAATACTGTATGAATTGCCCTAAGGTGGTCAACAGTCAGTGAAGTGTTAGAACAAACAGTTTTCTCTCATGACTGCTGGAAACTGATCTTGCCCTGAACTGAGAGAATCATAGTGGGAAAACAATAAAGCCATCTAGACTCTGGGAAGGCACCTTTTTTTTTTTGTCATTGCTTTATCTTAGCACTAGCAGAGCATCTGGCACTTAATAGGTGCTCAGTAAATATTAACTGAATGGAAAGGTTAAAGAACTGAGTTCTAATGAGATCTACTACACGAGCTCCTGTACATGGCAGTGGTGGTGAGAGAAGTCGTGTTGAACAGAAAGTAGACAGAATTCTTAAGGGAACTAGGTGGAGAGGGAGTGTGCTAGCAAGGGCCTGGAATTGAGTGGCAGAATACACCCATGCAGAAACAAGGAATTTCTAGGTAAGGCTAATTTACGAAGCACAACTGGATTGTGTTTGCATTTATTCTAACTATTTTAATAATCTAGGCTTTGTTGGGTTTAGGATAACTAGCTAATGATTTTAGGTGGACAGATATAAGAATAAAGACAATTCATCAGAAAGCAGCCCCGAGTCTTTGTCTTCTCCTCCCATGTGTAGGGGCCACTGGGACTTTGAACCAAATGACAAAAGCTATGGTTTTTTTTGTGTGTGAATTTTATTTTATTTATTTCTTTATACAGCAGGTTCTTGTTAGTTATCCATTTTATACATATTAGTGTATATATGTCAATCCCAATCTCCCAATTTATCACACCACCACCACCACCCCTGCTTTCCCCGCTTGGCGTCCATATGTTTGTTCTCTACATCTGTGTCTCTATTTCTGCCCTGGTTCATCTGTACCATTTTTCTAGGTTCCACATATATGCGTTAATACACGATATTTTTTTTTCTCTTTCTGACTTACTTCACTCTGTATGACAGTCTCTAGATCCATCCATGTCTCTACAAATGACCCAATTTTGTACCTTTATATGGCTGAGTAATATTCCATTGTGTATATGTACCACATCTTCTTTATCCATTCATCTGTTGATGGGCATTTAGGTTGCTTCCATGACCTGACTATTGTAAATAGTGCTGCAATGAATATTGGGGTGCATGTGTCTTTTTGAATTATGGTTTCTCTGGGTATGTGCCCAGTAGTGGGATTGCTGGGTCATATGGTAATTCTATTTTTAGTTTTTTAAGGAACCTCCATACTGTTCCCCATAGTGGCTGTATCAATTTACATTCCCACCAACAGTGCAAGAGGGTTCCCTTTTCTCCACACCCTCTCCAGCATTTGTTGTTTGTAGATTTTCTGATGATGGCCATTCTAACTGGTGTGAGGTGATACCTCATTGTAGTTTTGATTTGCATTTCTCTAATGATTAGTGATGTTGAGCATCTTTTCACGTGCTTCTTGGCCATCTGTATGTTTTCTTTGGAGAAATGTCTATTTACGTCTTCTGCCTATTTTTTGATTGGGTTGTTTGTTTTTTTAATATTGAGCTGCATGAGCTAGTTATATATTTTGGAGATTAATCCTTTGTTGGTTGATTCATTAGCAAATATTTTCTCCCATTCTGAGGGTTGTCTTTTCGTCTTGTTTGTAGTTTCCTTTGCTTTGCAAAAGCTTTTAAGTTTCAACAGGTCCCATTTGTTTGTTTTTGTTTTTATTTCCATTACTCTAGGAAGTGGATCAAAAAAGATCTTGCTGTGATTTACATCAAAGAGTGTTCTTCCTATGTTTTCCTCTAACAGTTCTATAGAGTCCGGTCTTACATTTAGGTCTGTAATCCATTTTGAGTTTATTTTTGTGTATGGTGTTAGGGAGTGTTCTAATTTCATTCTTTTACATGTAGCTGTCCAGTTTTCCCAGCACCACTTATTGAAGAGACTGTCTTTTCTCCATTGTATATCCTTGCCTCCTTTGTCATAGATTAGTTGACCATAGGAGCATGGGTTTATCTCTGGGCTTTCTATCCATTCCATTGATCTATGTTTCTGTTTTTGTGCCAGTACCATACTGTCTTGATTACTGTAGCTTTGTGGTATAGTCTGAAGTCAGGGAGTCTGATTCCTCCAGCTCCATTTTTTTCCTTCAGGACTGCTTTGGCTATTCGGAGTCTTTTGTGTCACCATACAAATTTTAAGAGTTTTTGTTCTAGTTCTGTAAAAAAAAATGCCACTAGTAAATTGATAGGGATTGCACTAAATCTGTAGATTGCTTTGGGTAGTATAGTCATTTTCACAATGTTGATTCTTCCAATCCAAGAACATGGTATATCTCTCCATCTGTTGGTATCATCTTTAATTTCTTTCATCAGTGTCTTATAGTTTTCTGCATACAGGTCTTTTGTCTCCCTAGGTAGGTTTATTCCTAGGTATTTTATTCTTTTTGTTTCAGTGGTAAATGGAAGTGTTTCCTTAATTTCTCTTTCAGATTTTTCATCATTAGTGTATACAAATGCAAGAGATTTCTGTGCATTGATTTTGTATCCTGCAGCTTTACCAAACTCATTGATTAGCTCTAGTAGTTTTCTGGTGGCATATTTAGGATTCTCTATGTATAGTATCATGTCGTCTGCAAATAGTGACAGTTTTACTTCTTCTTTTCCAATTGGTATTCCTTTTATTTCTTTTTCTCCTCTGATTGACATGGCAAGGACTTCCAGAACTATGCTGAATAATAGTGGTGAGAGTGGATATCCTTGTGCTGTTCCTGATCTTAGAGGAAATGCTTTCAGTTTTTCACCATTGAGAATGATGTTTGCTGTGGGTTTGTCGTATATGGCCTTTCTTATGTTGAGGTAGGTTCCCTCTATGCCCACTTTCTGGAGAGCTTTTATCATAAATGGGTGTTGAATTTTGTCAAAAGCTTTTTCTGCATCTTGGAGATGATCTTATGGTTTTTCTTCTTCAATTTGTTAATATGGTATATCACATTGATTGATTCGCATATATTGAAGAATCCTTGCATCCCTGGGATAAATCCCACTTGATCATGGTGTATGATCCTTTTAATGTGTTGTTGGATTCTGTTTGCTAGTATTTTGTTGAGGATTTTTGCATCTAAATTCATCAGTGATATTGGTCTGTAATTTCCTTTTTTTGTAGTATCTTTGTCTGGTTTTGGTATCAGGGTGATGGTGGCCTCATAGAATGAGTTTGGGAGTGTTCCTTTTTCTGCAGTGTTTTGGAAGAGTTTGAGAAGGATGGGTGTTAGCTCTTCTCTAAATGTTTGAGAGAATTCACCTGTGAAGCCATCTGGTCCTGGACTTTTGTTTGTTGGAAGATTTTTAATCACAGTGTCCATTTCATTACTTGTGATTGGTCTGTTCATATTTTCTATTTCTTCCTGGTTCAGTCTTGGAAGGTTATACCTTTCTAAGAATTTGTCCATTTCTTCCAGGTTGTCCATTTTATTGGCATAGAGTTTCTTGTACTAGTCTCTTAGGATGCTTTGTATTTCTGCAGTGTTTGTTGTAACTTCTCCTTTTTCATTTCAAATTTTATTGATTTGAGTCCTCTCCCTCTTTTTGTTGATGATTCTGGCTAAAGGTTTATCAATTTTGTTTATCTTCTCAAAGAACCAGCTTTTAGTTTTATTGATCTTTGCTATTGTTTTCATTGTTTCTATTTCATTTATTTCTGCTCTGATCTTTATGATTTCTTTCCCTCTACTAACTTTGGGGTTTTTTTGTTCTTCTTTCTCTAGTTCCTTTAAGTATAAGGTTAGATTGTTTCTTTGAGATTTTTCTTGTTTCTTGAGGTAGGCTTGTATTACTATAAACTTCCCTCTTAGAACTGCTTTTGCTGCATCCCATAGGTTTTGGATTGTCGTGTTTTCATAGTAATTTGTCTCTAGATATTTTTTTATTTCCTCTTTGAGTATTTTAGTGATCTCTTTGTTCTTTAGCCTCCATGTGTTTTTGTTTTTTATGTTTTTTTCCCTGTAACTAATTTCTAATCTCATAGTGTTGTGGTAGGAATGATGCTTGATATGATTTCAATTTTGTTAAATTTACTGAGGCTTGATTTGTGACCCAAGATGTGATCTATCCTGTAGAATGTTCCGTGTACACTTGAGAAGAACCTGTAATCTGCTGTTTTTAGATGGAGTGTCCTGTAAATATCAGTTAAATCTATCTGGTCTGCTGTGTCATTTAAAGCTTGTGTTTCCTTATGAATCTTCTGTTTGGATGATCTATTGATTGGTGTAAATGAGGTGTTAAAGTGCCCCACTATTATTGTGTTACTGTCGATTTCCTCTTTTATAGCTTTTAGCAGTTGCATTATGTATTGAGATTCTCCTATGTTGTGTGCATATATATTTATAATTGTTATATCTTCCTCTTGGATTGATCCCTTGATCATTATGTAGTGTCCTTCCTTGTCTCTTGTAACATTCTTTATTTTAAAGTCTATTTTATCTGATATAAGAATTGCTACTCCAGCTTTCTTTTGATTTCCATTTGCATGGAATATCTTTTTCTATCCCCTCACTTTCAGTCTGTATGTGTTCCTAGGTCTGAAGTGGATGTCTTGTAGACAGAATATATATGGGTCTTGTCTTTGTATCCATTCTGTGAGCCTGTGTCTTTTGGTTGGAGCATTTAATCCATTCACGTTTAAGCTAATTATCGATATGTATGTTCCTGTTACCATTTTCTTAATTGTTATGGGTTTGTTTTTGTAAGTCCTTTTCTTCTCTTGTTTTTCCCACTTAGAGAAGTTCTTTTCGCATTTGTTGTAGAGCGGTTTGGTGGTGCTGAATTCTCTTAGCTTTCGCTTGTCTGTAAAGCTTGAGAAAAGCTATTGTTCATACCTAGAGTAAATGCAAATTGATGAAAGTGGAAAGGAGGATAAGTTATGACTAAGATGAATGTTCCATATATTTTAAACCACTGCTTTTTATACTCAGGACTTTAATCCAGGTGGTATTTATTTTTGTGTCTGGTGTAAGAGAGAGATAGAATTTAATTTTTTTCAGGTGGACAGCTGTTATTGCATAGGTAGCTATTATTGACTGGACGATCTTTTCCAATTGGTCTCAATTGCCCATTGATCTCAATTGCCACTAATCTCATTGATTATGGGTTCATATATAAGTCGATCTCTTTGTGTTCTCTCTATTTTATTTCTAATTTCTATGAAATGTATTACAAAATCCAAATTCTGCAAACAAATGTGCATGTATATGTTATAAGAATAGTATAGCAAATATCATACAGCTTTATTTCTGTAGCTCTGTTTCACTTTCTTATCCTAATCAACTCTTTACAAAACGTTTTACCACTCCACATTTATTTGAATGATAGCTGGGTAAAGCTGGAGATCTTTTAGTCTAACTCATCCCTTCATCAGTAAGGGAATGGAAATATACCACTGTTAAAATGAATTGACTTTTATGTGTATCAACATGGATATTTATAAAAACAAGTTAGAGTGGAAAAGGTGAGGGGCAAAGGATATGTAAGGTATAATATGATTTACATTTCTTTTAAACAACACTGTGTACAACATTTTATGAATGATATTTAATACTAATTTTGCATACACACGTAAATTACAAGGGTATACTTATAGGTCCTGAAGGACAGACACCAATTTCAGAATAGTGGAAACTTCTGGGAAGGGAAGGAGGTAGAGAGGGAGTAAGATTTGAGGAGAATATAACTTTAAGCATTGTATCAGTTATCTAGTGCTGTGTAACAAACCACCTCAAAACTTAGTGGCTTGAAAACAGCAAACTATAGCTCATGATTATGTGGATTAACTGTTGGGACTGCAACCGGCTAGGTATTTCTTCTGGTCTTAGCTGGGCTCACTCATACGTTTGTAGTCAACTGGCAGGTCACCTGGGGGCTGGTTGGTGCTGGGGAGATGGGAGTGACTGGGGCTCATGTCTCTCATCACCCAGCCCCAGTCCTAGTCATATAGTAGGTGGCAGGACTTCTTTTAAGCCTAGGCTCAGAACTGGTACACATTGACCAAATCAAGTCACAAAGTCACATTCTATTGGCTAAATCAAGTCATAAGTCCAGTCAGGTTCAAGGAGTACAGAAAAAGGAAGTGCAAAGCTTCATTGGAGGGGGCATGCCTACAGGGAAGAGTGGAAAATTGGATCCCTATGTATTTTCATAATTGACCACTGCCACTTCTATAGCTTTATTTTTTTAATTAAAAAAAGAATTGTCAAAATCCTAAAATTCCGAGAGGTAGATATATGGGTACCTGTTATTTTTGTACCTTTCTGCATGTTTGAAATAATTTGTAATTGATCATTTTAATAACATTGAAAACATGATTATATGGTCATCTTTTGACACCAGAAATATTTCCTGGAATCCCATCAAATCAATGCCAATGACCCGCAGTTACACACCTAAGATTCTTATCACCTGGGTCTTTTAACACTGTATAGATAAAATTTGCAGCTTGCTGGGGACCTAGCTGAATTTTCATTGAAATAGCAACATTCATTCTTCTGATTTGTTCCTGTTGTTCTAATTACTTACCTGGAGAAACCGTTTCCTCATTTCCTAACCCATCCTACCACAGGCCTCTTCTGTGCTGGGTTAGACCCTGGCTAAGGAAAACATCTGTAGACTGCAGGATAATGATAGCAGAAATTATTGCATGGATCTCTGTGAAGTTTTGTGCATGTGTCCACTGATATGCCTATTGCTACAAAAGGAATGAAACAAAATGTTTAATAGACACAAAAGATATTGCTGTCACTTCGCCATTATCTATGGAGAGGTTTATCCACATCTGAATTTTAATGTTGGGGTAGAATCCTCCAATGTAATTCTCAGCTTTCCTTTCCTGCTGTTAGGTTGTGTGTAAGGATAACATAGGCTGATTCTAATAGCAGCCTAAGAAAGCATAATTAAAGATGCAAACATGTTGTCGACCAGACATCCCAAATGCCAACACATATTATTTGGGTAGTCCGCTATTTTGGATTATCCCTTTGTTTCTCTGGGTAATTGAGAGTTTTCTGTATCCACAATTAACTCCATCATCTATGTATAGCTAAGTCCTTTTAATTTTTTATTCAACCTACAATGGAACCTGCTCTACCCAAGAATTAGGCTTTTTCCCTGCCACCTTTTCAGACCTCTGGGTCTTCTCATTCAGCCACTTGTGACAACGTGTCCCAGAAAATTGGAAAACGGTTCACTTTAATTGGTTCTAAAATGGAGGATGCAGTGCCTGTGCTGAGTTTGAGGATGAAACTAACATTTTACAAAGCCCAGCCCAGCAGCAGCTGCCCTTTGGGATTTGGGAGGTAGAACAGCAAGTCACTCTGGAATTTGGAGCTTTGTTACAAAGAAGTGCTAACTCTTCTGGTTCCGCTTATAAATGGAATAAAGGGGGAATCTGGCTCACCCATGAACTCTTTAACCTTGTACGTTCTCAATATCCTTACAAAATGCAACATCTTACGATCCTTTAAATAACAAATGACCTTATTCCCTTTTATGGGGTCATTAAGGCCCCTAACGGTCCAGGTATAAATCCCAGCTACTACTGCACATCTTAATTTACTATTCATATGTGACTCTCTCTTTGGTTCTCAATTACTATACAACAGCAACTGGCTCATCAAATTATCCCCGTCAGAATGTGTCTGTTAAAGATATTGCAGTTTACATCTTAGGGCCCTAATTAAAGTTACTATACTTGATAAACCTTGAACAACTAGTAATTGGAAACTAGCAATTAGTACCAGCCACCTCAGTTGAGATCAGCTCTACAGCTGGCTACATGACTAAGCAAAAGGAAATTAGTACACCAGAGATGGCCCACGTGCCAAATATGTGTTAACGTCCACTCCTGGGTTTCAGCCAAAGTAATGAAAAGAACTTGGCATTAAAATATTATTAGCTAAAAGTCTTTATATAGATATCTGTGCCATGGAATAGATCAGTCTGATATCCCTGTGGCTTTTCAGCCTTTATCATGCTCATTACTGTTTTCATCATCCTATCTCTGGGTATCTGTGGAGATGGTGCTGTCAGCCCACCTCTTTGAGTTTCTTTTCTTCTCAAAAGCCTACAGCTTGCTTTCTTTCTTAACAAAGCATAGGTCACATTGTCCTACTGTATTCTGCATATACTCCCCTCTTCATCCCCCTTATTGCCTACATCTTCAGAATATCTGCAGCTCAAGGCATGGCAGGAAGCACGTGGATTGATTTGGTGAGTCTAAGAGAAGTCTGAAGGACTGCAGGCATTGTGCCATGTCTTCCAATTAGCCGCCATACTGTTCTGAGACCACACATTTTGGATGGCAACTGGGAAGAGTATATTCTAGTTCCGTGTCCTAGAGACTTGCTGATGGGCCTTTTCCAGCTGGAAATGTGTTAACTGCGGTCCTTTGCGAAGGGCAGCAGGAGAGAAAATCTCCTTAGAATGACCTTCTGTTTTGTTGGTCAGCATTGCTCCCCCACTCTCTTGTTCCCATTCCACTGGATAGCTAATGGAATGGGATATTGCTTGGAGGAGCATCAGCAGACTTGATGAAGCATCCAAATGCCTCCTCTATAATCTGCTTACCTCGTGTTTTTCCAGGAGTTCTTGGCAATGGGAGAAGTGTGATGTTTTAGCAGTCTTTCCTGAAAACATTGCTTCACTTACCATGGCAGATACATCTTAAGATGGTTTTGTAATCTTTATCATCCTCTTTTTCACCCTTTGCCAGAGAACCAACATGGCCATTCCAAAGTTTTCCAAGAAACGGATCACACAAATGCATGACAGGTAGTGGCATTTTGTGTTCTTTCATAAAGTGAGCAAGTATGGCTTAGGAAGTTTTGTAGTTTTATTGCAAAATAAATACTTGTTCTCAACACTTTCACTGCCCTGAAACTTGAGCAAATAAAGTTTTACGAAAGCAACTGGGTCCAGGTTCATTCCATGGCAGGCTCTGGGATCTACTTCAAGCTAGTCCTTATGAAGCACTTAGATATATACCAACTAAGCCCCCCACTCTTTCCTACCATGGTGGACCAAACCCAGGAGAGAGTTGAGTCAAATATTATCCAATGTCAAGTTACTGCAAACCAATGATAAGATAGTCTCTTTGTATAGGATAGGTCCTTCCCGCCCTGGGCTATCCTCAAGATTGAATAACTTCGAAAGGCATCGCCTGTGGACACGAACTGCAATACTGCTTAACTGGTTTTGTGTAGAGTTTGTCCATATGGTGAATCTAATCAGTGCTCTTTTGAAGTACTTAAAATTAGCTCTAAACTCGAAATCAAAATTATTCTGTAATTTCCTGTCAAACAAAAGTTTAAATCTATAAATGGATATTGGCCAGTGCTCAAGATAGCCAATGGCTTTTCCATAGGCACTTTAATTGGCCAGGAACAACCCTCCTGAAGACCATCAAGTGGAGATAGAGAACCCTCTCTCCTCGCTACTCCACAGCTTTTTTGGCATCCTTCTAGCTGTTCCCTTTTCTAGAAGTTATCCTATGACATTAATAAAGGGAAGGTTCTCCACTGGTTGCAAACCAGTTCACTTTAAGAAACTTCATGATAACAGTAAATATTACCTGGCACTCTGTAGAATTTTTCTTGAAGCCATCAAGAGAGAAAAGAATGAAACTCTGATCATGCAGGTAGTATAACAAGTAAAGGAGACAGTTTACTGAGACCTTGCTAAGAAAAGAAGCATCAAGAAGGGGAAGATAGGGCTTCCCTGGTGGCGCAGTGGTTGAGAGTCCGCCTGCTGATGCAGGGGACACGGGTTCGTGCCCCGGTCCGGGAAGATCCCACATGCCGCGGAGCGGCTGGGCCCGTGAGCCATGGCCGCTGAGCCTGCGCGTCCGGAGCCTGTGCTCCACAACGGGAGAGGCCACAACAGTGAGAGGCCCGCGTACCGAAAAAAAAAAAAAGAAGGGGAAGATGCCATAGAAAACAGGAATAAATAGGAACCTAACCTTTAAATACTGTATCATATTAAATGGAGCCTATAGAGGGCTGTCTGCCAGTCAGCTCATAGAATCTTTGAGCCTCGAGTTTATAGAGCTTAGAGTTCATTTAGTCTAAGACTTTTTTCTAACATGTTAACCCTTCTTGGATTGGTCATTTAGCCTCTGCTTGCATATCTACAGGGACAAGGGATTCACCTCTTCCAGCTGCAGCATGTTCTGTTGTTGCACAGCTCTGCTTGCTTATGTCAAATCCAAGTCTGCTCCTCGGCACTGTTCTCCCATTGGTCTTGGTCTTCTCTCTAGAGGCATTCAGAAAAAACTCTATTTTTTGTCCCTCAGAGGCAGTTTACTCATCATTTCAGCCCTATTCCCAACCTTCTACTACCCTCATAACAATTTTTATCCTTATTTTAGAAAATAAAGAGAAAAATGTCATCAGTAAACTTCAACCAGGTATAACCAGTATGTTAATATTGTAGTACCTATCTTCCAGTTTTTATATCTTTATGTACATACTCTTTATAGAAAAATTAAGGTTACACTTATATTTTGTTTAAAACCAGCTATTTTCAGATAATAAGTGATCAGAAACATGTTTTGTCATATATTTTCTTCTACAGCATTATTTTTAATGGTTGCATCATATTTTTTGGTATTGTTAGACCATATTTTATTTACTTCATTCCTGCTCCAAGCATTTAAATGTTTTATATAAAAATACTACAATTAGTATTTATCAATATATATATGATTATCTATTGGCTGCTTATTCTGTGCTAGCAGTTGTACTAGGTGCTGCGTAACAGAGGGTAAAACAATTCCAAAATGATACCTGCTCTCAAGGAGCTTATAGTCCTGTAGCTTAATTTATAGTCATCTTATTGCCTTAGGTAATAGGTAATTTTACTTCCCTAGAAGTAAGTAGCTGGACCAGAAAAAATGCATATTATACATTGGATCATTCTTTGGCTATGAAGTAGCCATCCAGGAAAATACTCTCTATTTTTGAACCTGTTTCCTTATACACTTACCAGCACTGAATTTTTATCATTTTGTTAATTCTTCCAAATTTAGGTTGACTATTAAATCATTGTTGCTTTAACTGGAATTTCTTTAATTTCTGCTGATTTACTGTTAAAACAAGCCATATTCATCAGATTGCAGTATTCATCATAAACTACTTTTACTAGGATAAACGAAAAAATAACGTATCCTTTCATAAACTAACAAGTTCAATCAAAGGTAGAAAATACCTATAACCTCATTTCATCTTTTCCTTGAACTTAAATCACATTGTTTGCTTGTTTCTTCAAGTAACTGGTTTCTGTTTCAGCAAGTGTTGCAAAGTGTTCAAAACTGAGTGTTTTCTTTTACACCTGATTTCTCCCACCAAAAAGCCTGTGACCCCATGAAAACAGGTTTTAATACAGTTAATTTAGTTTTTCAGCTTGTCACAGTGACTTAACTCCCAATTACCTTGTGGCAGTATGTATTTTTCTCAACCTACACATTATTTTAATGTAGCTGTGTTTACTCTTTCTTTTTTTTCTTTTTTTTTTTTGGCGGTACGCGGGCCTCTCACTGTTGTGGCCTCTCCCGTTGCGGAGCACAGGTTCCAGACGCGCAGGCTCAGCGGCCATGGCTCACGGGCCCAGCCACTCCGCGGCATGTGGGATCTTCCCGGACCGGGGCACGAACCCGTGTCCCCTGCATCGGCAGGCGGACTCTCAACCACTGCGCCACCAGGGAAGCCCTCAGCATTTCTTGAGTTGTTAACTTTTCTGAAGAATTGAGAGATGTATGGAATGGTATCAAATCCCAATCCACATAGCTGCTGTCCACTCCCTGGTTTTCATTTTCTTTAATATTCATTTTCTCTCTCTCTCTCTCTCTCTCTCTCTCTCTCTCTCTCTCTCTCTCATACACACACACACATACACTTTTTTTCATTCTCTTTGTCTCATTCATATTCATACTCTCATATATATATATTTACCTCTCTCTCTCTTTCTGTCTCTCCATCTCTCTTTCTAGTGCGGGTCTTCTCATCCTATAAGACAGACAAGGCAAGTACAAGGCAAGTCTCCATTTTATAGGTGAGGAAACAGAATCTATAACACATCCCAAGTCAGTTACGATATTCTCATAGAAAGTCAACATTTGAAACGTGGACTCCTTATTCTGAGTTCAGTGTTCTTTCTACTTTGACAATAAGTTCTCAAGTCATCTCCCCTATGAAGCTAGGGTATTTAGAGTAATTGGAGCAAATGAGATCACCTAAGGAAAGAGTTTAGGTGTGTAAGAAAAGGAAGGGATCCAAAGTGGAAGCCTGAGAAATGCTGGCATTTAGAAGAGAATCCTGCAGTGGATGCTGAAATAGAGTGGCCTGAAAAGAGAAAAACCAGAAGAGGGTGTTGAAATAGGAACCAGCAGAAGAGAATATTCCAAAATAAGAAGTGTGGTCAAGTGGGTTTATTCCCTATGAAAGATCCATTTGGAAGATATCAGAGCAGAGTCCATTGGACATAACAAGATGGGGAGCACTGATGACCTGGGAAGACCCGTTTCATTGGAGTGATTGAGGAGGAAGCCGACTAGAGATGGGTTGAAGGATGAATACAAGGTGAAGACTGGAGAATACCATGTGTAGACTACTTGGGGAAAAGAAAAACTGAAAAACAATGTGGTAGTTAGAGGGGCATGCTAGTTCAGGAGAGGGAATTTTCTTTGAGATCAGATTTGCTAGAGCAAGTTTGAATGCTGATGATATTAATATAATTGAGAAGGAGATGGTATATGCAAACAGAGAGGTTAACTGAAGACTTTTTCATTTATTTTCAGTAGCTTTTTACTAATCCCTTCCCTCTCTGTCTTTTTCCCTCTCCTCTCTCTCCCTTCCTTCCTTCCTTCCTTCCCTCCCTCCCTCTCTCTTTTTCCTTTTTTCTTTCTTTCTTTCTTTTTCTTTCTTTCTTTCTTTCTTTCTTTCTTTCTTTTCTTTCTTTCTCTCTCTCTTTCTCTCTTTCCTCTCTTTCTCTCTTTCTTTCTTTCTCTACACACACAAACACACACACACACACACACACACACACACACACACACACACACCCCATATCTCCTTGAAGGTCTAGCATGCAAGATTGCAATCCAAAAAACCAGCTCAGTTCAAAACTTAATCTCTCTCTCTCTCTCTCTCTCTCACACACACACACACACACAGCTTACCCTTGTCAAATTATGTTTCTTTGTCCTCAAAACATTTTTGCTTCCTCAGATCATAAAGTCCTTCAGGCCAACAAATTTAGACCAAAATAGGAGTGATAATTCCATTTATACCATTTCTCAAAAGGTATTCACATTTTTAAAGAGATACAATGGACATGGTAATCACCCTGTGTATTAGTTTTCTATTGCTTCTTAACAAATTACCACAAATTTAGCAGCTTAAAACAACATCCATTTATTCTCTCACAGTTTCTGTAGGTCGATAGTCCAGCATGGTTCAGCCGGATTCTCTGCTTAGAGTGTCATAAGGCCAAAATCAAGGTGGTGGCCTGCTGGCCTCTCGTATGGAGGCTCTGGGAAGGAATATGCTCCAAACTCATTCAGGAAGTTGCAGAATTCGGTTCTTGCAGTTGTAGAACTGAGGTCTCCATTTCCTTGCTACCTGTCACCCAGGGGCTCCTCTCAGCTTCCAGAGGCCATGAGCATTCCTTGGCACATGGTCCCCTCCATCTTCAAAGCCAGGGACAACATGTTGAAACTCCTCATGCTTAGAATCTCTGAATTCCTTTTCTGCTACCAGCTTACCAGCCAGGGAAAACACTGCTCAGGCCGGGGCCACCCACTTAATTTCCATATCTTAAGGCTAACTGATTTAGGACTTTAATTTGATCTACAACAGTTCTTCACAGCAGTATCTAGACTAGTGTTCACTTGACCAGGGCACAGAATTCTTGGGACCATCTACCACACCCTGAACTAAAGAATTTTCTGAATTCTTCAAGAAACTTCTCCACCATACCTCTGGCCACCTGCAGTGGACACTGTTTCATCCACAGCTCCCCAGGCAGTCAAGTATTGTACCATGTGACACTGGGGCCATAGCTTATTGGAGTAAGGATAGCCTCTGACCCATGGAGTAGACTCAGCCCCTTATACATTTCACTTCCTAGTCTTCCTAGATCTCTCAAAAAATCACTTGTATTTTCTGCCCCTGAGTTAAGTAAAATAAGTTAGTTTCTCTTTTGTTGAAGGCACTTTGAGAAGAAGCTCATTCCTTGCAATGAAAAGAGATGTGGTTAAAAGACTAGGGAGCTTACTAGTGACACCCTTACTTCCAACCATTCATTTCAAGGACGTTTAGCATCTTCTATGTCCAGCACCATCCTAAGCAAGCACTAGGATAGAAGGAGGGAAAACAGTGTCTCCACTTCTTACAGAAAGCTACCACCCTAAAGTTGCAGGGAACCATCACTGTGTTTTTGCAAGTGTGGAAGATTGATTCGAATGATAGCCCCCCATCATGCCCTTCCTGTATCCATGTTCTTAGGCTCTGTTATTTCTGTGGAGTCGGAGAGGCCACACTTGGCTGACATTTGGCTCAACCATGTGACTTGCCAATAGGATGCCAGCAGACTTAACATAAGCAGAGGCTTGAAAAAGCAGCAGCACATTTTGTTTCCTCTCTTAGAACCCTACAACCGTGGTGACTATAAGCCCAGGCAGCCTTCAGAAGGAAGAGAGACCATGTGGGGCAGAGCAGAGCCCATCTAGCCCTGCCCATCCTGGACCTGCCAGACCCCTGCCAACCCAACAAGTCAACACAACATGATACAGGAACAAGCCCCACCCAGATCCACAGATCACCCAACTATCTGGAGAGAGGGAAAGATAAGTTGCCTGTGATTTTTGGCCTTATTCACTTGAGAGATTTCAACAGTAAAGAGGCCTTGACTGCTTCAAGTATAGCCCAGCTCTCCCTCTGTTCAGATTTTAACAATTCTGGCAGCTTCTTCTGGCATCAGCATCAGGTCTTTTAATTAACTAATAGAAAGGTAATTAAGACAGAAACATGATTATGTGGGTTATTCTTATGCACCCACAGAGGAAGAAAAGCAGAGATTGCCAGCTGCAAACATCTGCAATAAAAGAAGTCTTGGGACCAAAAGCAGTTTCTGCTGTTGCCTCCTCCCCCTCTTTCAAAAAACACCAGTCATATAGGGCAGTAAATCAGTGGTAAGTTACTAGCTGTATCATATGTGCTGTCCATCTCGTGAGATACTAAACCAAGGTCGCTTTTGCTCACATTCTGTGCCTGTCACCAAGTGTCCAATAAAAATTCTGTTCTCTGAGGGCATGTCAGGAAAGAGCAGGGCACAGACTTGCCCAGCCCTCCATCACCAGTCCAGGAGAGCCCCAGGCAAGGCTGTCCCTGTGGCCTGACCCCAAGGCTGAGCCATCAGAGTTCCTCAACGATCTGTGGCCACTGGCAATCATACAGAGCTCAGGGAAACCAGTGTAAAAGTAAGGAAGTGTCTGTGACACATTCAAGTCCCTCCATCTCCAAGGTGGTCTAGGGAATTTCTAGGGTAGACCTCACCTGGGTAGTGGGGGAGGACCGACAGGGGGTTAGAAGTCAGGAAATGCAGAATTAAATCTTCCTTTTGTCATTTAATTGTGTGTCCTTGAACAAAATTCCTAACTTCCTGGACATATCTTTTGTATCATCTTCCATAAAATAAGGATCATGATGGCTGTTGGTCAACCTCATAATTCAAATTTTTTTTTTTTACATCTTTATTGGAGTATAATTGCTTTACAATGGTGTGTTAGTTTCTGCTTTATAACAAAGTGAATCAGTTATACATATACATATGTACCCATATCTCTTCCCTCTTGCGTCTCCCTCCCTCCCACCCTCCCTATCCCACCCCTCTAGGTGGTCACAAAGCACCGAGCTAATCTCCCTGTGCTATGCGGCTGCTTCCCACTAGCTATCTATTTTATATTTGGTAGTGTATATATGTCCATGCCACTCTCTCACTTTGTCACAGCTTACCGTTCCCCCTCCCCATATCCTCAAGTCCATTCTCTAGTAGGTCTGTGTCTTTATTCCCATCTTACCCCTAGGTTCTTCATGACATTTTTTTTTCTTAAATTTCATATATATGTGTTAGCATACGGTGTTTGTCTCTCTCTTTCTGACTTACTTCACTCTGTATGACAGACTCTAGGTCCATCCACCTCACTACAAGTAACTCAATTTTTTTCTTTTTATGGCTGAGTAATATTCCATTGTATATGTGTGCCACATCTTCTTTATCCATTCATCCGATGATGGAGACTTAGGTTGTTTCCATCTCCAGGCTACTGTAAATAGAGCTGCAATGAACATTTTGGTACATGACTCTTTTTGAATTATGGTTTTCTCAGGGTATATGCCCAGTAGTGGGATTGCTAGGTCATTTGGTAATTCTATTTTTAGTTTTTTAAGGACCCTCCATACTGTTCTCCATAGTGGCTGTACCAATTCACATTCCTACCAGCAGTGCAAGAGTGTTCCCTTTCCTCCACACCCTCTCCAGCATTTATTGTTTCTAGATTTTTTGATGATGACCATGCTGACTGGTGTGAGGTGATACCTCATTGTAGTTTTGAAGTTGTTACTTCTCCTTTTTCATTTCTAATTCTATTGATTTGAGTCTTCTCCCTTTTTTTCTTGATGAGTCTGGCTAATGGTTTATCAATTTTCTTTATCTTCTCAAAGAACCAGCTTTTAGTTTTATTGATATTTGCTCTTGTTTCCTTCATTTCTTTTTCATTTATTTCTGATCTGATCTCTATGATTTCTTTCCTTCTGCTAACTTTGGGGTTTTTTTGTTCTTCTTTCTCTAATTGCTTTAGGTGCAAGGTTAGGTTGTTTATTCGAGATGTTTCCTGTTTCTTAAGGTAGGATTGTATTGCTATAAACTTCCCTCTTAGAACTGCTTTTGCTGCATCCCATAGGTTTTGGGTCGTCGTGTCTCCATTGTCATTTGTTTCTAGGTATTTTTTGATTTCCTCTTTGATTCCTTCAGTGATCTCTTGGTTATTAAGTAGTGTATTGTTTAGCCTCCATGTGTTTGTATTTTTGACAGATTTCTTCTTGTAACTGGTATCTAGTCTCATAGCGTTGTGGTTGGAAAAGATACTTGATATGATTTCAGTTTTCTTAAATTTACCAAGGCTTGATTTGTGACCCACGATATGATCTATCCTGGAGAATGTTCCATGAGCACTTGAGAAAAATGTGTATTCTGTTGTTTTTGGATGGAATGTCCTATAAATATCAATTAAATCCATCTTGTTTAATGTATCATTTAAAGCTTGTGTTTCCTTATTCATTTTCATTTTGGATGATCTGTCCATTGGTGAAAGTGGGGTGTTAAAATCCCCTACTATGAATGTGTTACTGTCGATTTCCCCTTTTATGGCTGTTAGCATTTGCCTTATGTATTGAGGTGCTCCTATGTTCGGTGCATAAATATTTACAATTGTTATATCTTCTTCTTGGATTGATCCCTTGATCATTATGTAGTGTCCTTCTTTGTCTCTTCTAATAGTCTTTATTTAAAGTCTATTTTGTCTGATATGAGAATTGCTACTCCAGCTTTCTTTTGGTTTCCATTTGCATGGAATATCTTTTTCCATCCCTTTACTTTGAGTCTGTATTTGTCTCTAGGTCTGAAGTGGGTCTCTTGTAGACAGCATATATATGGGTCTTATTTTTGTATCTTCAACCAGTCTGTATCTTTTGGTGGGAGCATTTAATCCATTTACATTTAAGGTAATTATCAATATGTATATTCCTATTCCCATTTTCTTAATTGTTTTGGATTCGTTATTATAGGTCTTTTCCTTCTCTTGTGTTTCTTGCCTAGAGAAGATCCTTTAGCATTTGTGTTAAAGCTGGTTTGGTGGTGCTGAACTCTCTCAGCTTTTGCTTGTCTGTAAAAGTTTTAATTTCTCCATCAAATCTGAATGAGATCCTTGCTGGGTAGAGTAACCTTGGTTGTAGGTTTTTCTCCTTCATCACTTTAAATATGTCCTGCCAGTCCCTTCTGGCTTGCAGAGTTTCTGCTGAAAGATCAGCTGTTAACCTTATGGGGATTCCCTTGTGTGTTATTTTTCCCTTGGTGCTTTTAATATGTTTTCTTTGTATTTAATTTTTGACAGTTTGATTAATATGTGTCTTGGCGTGTTTCTCCTTGGATTTATCTTGTATGGGACTCTCTGTGCTTCCTGGACTTGATTAACTATTTCCTTTCCCATATTAGGGAAGTTTTCAACTATAATCTCTTCAAATATTTTCTCAGTCCCTTTCTTTTTCTCTTCTTCTTCTGGAACCCCTGTAATTCGAATGTTGGTGCGTTTAATGTTGTCCCAGAGGTCTCTGAGACTGTCCTCAGTTCTTTTCATTCTTTTTTCTTTATTCTGCTCTGCAGTAGTTATTTCCACTATTTTATCTTCCAGGTCACTTATCCGTTCTTCTGCCTCAGTTATTCTGCTATTGATCCCTTCTAGAGTATTTTTAGTTTCATTTATTGTGTTGTTCATCATTGCTTGTTTCATCTTTAGTTCTTCTAGGTCCTTGTTAACTGTTTCTTGCATTTTGTCTATTCTATTTCCAAGATTTTGGATCATCTTTACTATCATTATTCTGAATTCTTTTTTAGGTAGACTGCCTATTTCCTCTTCATTTGTTAGGTCTGGTGGGTTTTTATCTTGATCCTTCATCTGCTGTGTGTTTTTCTGTCTTCTCATTTTGCTTATCTTACCGTGTTTGGGGTCTCCTTTTTGCAGGCTGCAGGTTCGTAGTTCCCGTTGTTTTTGGTGTCTGTCCCCAGTGGCTAAAGTTGGTTCAGTGGGCTGTGTCGGCTTCCTGGTGGAGGGGACTAGTGCCTGTGTTCAGGTGGATGAGGCTGGATCTTGTCTTTCTGGTGGGCAGGTCCACGTCTGGTGCTATGTTTTGGGGTGTCTGTGGCCTTATTATGATTTTAGGCAGCCTCTCTGCTAATGGGTGGGGTTATATTCCTGTCTTGCTAGTTGTTTGGCATAGGGTGTCCAGCACTGTAGCTTGCTCGTTGTTGAGTGAAGCTGGGTGCTGGTGTTGAGATTGAGATCTCTGGGAGATTTCCGCCATTTGATATTACGTGGAGCTGGCAGGTCTCTTGTGGACCAGTGTCCTGAAGTTGGCTCTCCCACCTCAGAGGCACAGCACTGACTCCTGGCTGCAGCACCAAGAGCCTTTCATCCACACGGCTCAGAAGAAAAGGCAGAAAACGTAGAAAGAAAGAAAGAAATAAAGAGAGAAAGAGAGAAAGGGAGGAAGGGAGGAAGGGAGAAAGGGAGGAAGGAAGAAAAGAAAGGAGAAAGAAGAAGAGCGAGAAAGAAAGAAGATAAAAGAAAATAAAATAAGGTAAAATAAAGTTATTAAAATAAAAAAATA
This sequence comes from Aethalodelphis obliquidens, assembly GCF_003676395.1. Taxonomy (NCBI): domain Eukaryota; kingdom Metazoa; phylum Chordata; class Mammalia; order Artiodactyla; family Delphinidae; genus Aethalodelphis; species Aethalodelphis obliquidens. The sequence continues at coordinate 52,134,522 of NW_020837951.1, forward strand.
TTAAGAAAAAAAATTTTTTTAGGTAAAAAAAAAGCAGACGGATAGAACCCTAGGACAAATGGTGAAAGCAAAGCTATACCGACAAAATCTCACACAGAATCATACACATACACACTCACAAAAAGAGGAAAAGGGGAAAAAATCATAAATCTTGCTCTCAAAGTCCACCTCCTCAATTTGGGATGATTCGTTGTCTATTCAGGTATTCCACAGATGCAGGGTACATCAAGTTGTTTGTGGAGCTTTAATCCGCTGTTCCTGAGGCTGCTGGGAGAGATTTCCCTTTCTCTTCTTTGTTCACACAGCTCCCGCTCCCGGGTTTCAGCTTTGGATTTGGCCCCGCCTCTGCGTGTAGGTCGCTGGAGGGTGTCTGTTCTTCGCTCAGACAGGACGGGGTTAAAGGAGCCGCTGATTTGGGGGCTCCGGCTCACTCAGGCGGGGGGGAGGGACGGGCACGGAGTGCGGGGCGAGCCTGCAGCGGCAGAGGCCAGCGTGATGTTGCACCAGTGTGAGGCACGCCGTGCGTTCTCCCAGGGAAGTTGTCCCTGGATCCCGGGACCCTGGCAGTGGCAGGCTGCACAGGCTCCCGGGAAGGGAGGTGTGGAGAGTGACCTGTGCTCGCACACAGGCTTTTTGGTGAAGGCAGCAGCAGCCTTAGCGTCTCATGCCCGTCTCTGGGGTCCGCGCTTTTAGCCGCGGCTCGCGCCCGTAGCTGGAGCTCCTTTAAGCAGTGCTCTTAACCCCCTCTCCACGTGCACCAGGAAACAAAGAGGCAAGAAAAAGTCTCTTGCCTCTTTGGCAGGTCCAGACTTTTCCTGGACTCCCTCCCGGCTAGCTGTGGCACACTAACCCCCTGCAGGCTGTGTTCATGCCGCCAACCCCAGTCCTCTCCCAGTGCTCCGACAGAAGCCGGAGCCTCAGCTCCCAACCCTGCCCGCCCCGGCGGGTGAGCAGACAAGCCTCTCGGGCTGGTGAGTGCCGGTCGGCACCGATTCTCTGTGTGGGAATCTCTTCGCTTTGCCCTCCGCACCCCTGTTGCTGTGCTCTCGTCTGCGGCCCCGAAGCTTCCCCCTCCGCCACCCACAGTCTCCACCTGTGAAGGGGCTTCTAGTGCGTGGAAACCTTCCTCCTTCACAGTTCCCTCCCACTGGTGCAGGTCCCGTCCCTATTCTTTTGTCTCTGTTTATTCTTTTTTCTTTCGCCCTACCCAGGTACGTGGGGAGTTTCTTGCCTTTTGAGAGGTCTGAAGTCTTCTGCCAGCGTTCAGTGGGTGTTCTGTAGGAGTTGTTCCACGTATAGATGTATTTCTGATGTATCTGTGGGGAGGAAGGTGATCTCCGCGTCTTACTCTTCCTCCATCTTCCCCCTCTCCCCCCATGATAACTATCTTTAGTGTTATGTTTGAATTCCTCTCTCTTTTCTCTGTGTGTATCTGTTATAGATTTTTGGTTTGTGGTTACTCTGAGGTTTATACATAGAAATATATATATATATAGAGTAATTATTTTAAGTTGCCGATCTCTTGAGTTCAAAAGCATTAACAACTCTGCATTTTTACTCATCCCCCTGGTTTACTATTTTTGACATCATATTTTACAACTTTTTGTTTTCTGTATCCCTTAACTATTTATTGCAGATATAGATGATTTTACTATTTCTATCTTTTAACCTTCCTACTAACTTTACACATAGTTGATTTGCCACCTTTATTGTACATTTGCCTTTACCAGTGAGTTTTCCCTTTCATAATTTTCATGTTTCTAGTTGTAGCCCTTTGTTTCTTGCTTAAAGAAGTTACTTTAACATTTCTTTTAAAAATGTTTTTGTGGTGCTGAACTCTTAGCTTTTGTTTGTAACACTTTTGATCTCTCTGTCAAATCTGAATGAAGGCCTTGCCAGGTAGAGTATTTTGGGTTTTAGGTTTTTCCCTTTCATCACTTAAAATATATTATGCCACTCCCTTCTGGTCTGCAGGGTTTCTGTTGCAAAGTCAACTGAGAGCCTTATGGGAGTTCCCTTGTATGTAACGTGTTACTTTTCCCTTGCTGCTTTTTATCTGTCTTTAGCTTTAATTTTTGTTATGTTAGTTGTAACATGTCCTGTTATGGTCCTCTTTGGGTTGATCCTGTTTGGGATTCTCTGTGATTTCTGGACCTAGATGTCTTTTTCCCTTCCCAGCTTAGGGAAGTTGTCAACTATTATGTCTTCAAATATGTTCTCAGCCCCTTTCTCTCTTCTTCTTCTTCTGGGCCCCCTGTAATGCAAATGTTAGTGTGTTTGATGTTGTCCCAGAGGTCTCTTAAACTGTCCTCATTTCTTTTCATTCTTTTTTCTTTTTTCTGCTCAGTATCAGTGATTTCCACTACTCTGTCTTCCAGCTTGCCTAACTGTTCCTCTCATATCATATACTGTTGATTCTTTCTAATGTATTTTTATCTCATTTATTGTGTTCTTGATCTCTGCTTGGTTCTTGTTTATATATTTTCTTTGCTAAAAACTTCTAACTTCTCACTCTGTTCATTCATTCTTCTCCTGAGTTCTTTGAACATCTTTATGATCATTACCTTGTATTCTTTATTGGGTAGATTGCCTGTCTCCACTTCACTTAGTTCTTCTTCTAGAATTTATCTTTTCTTTTCCTTTGGAACATATTCCTCTGTTGCCTTATTTTGCCTAATTTTCTGCTTTTATTTCTCTGTATTTGGTAGGTTGGTTGTACTTCCTCACCTTTGAGAAGTGGCCTTTTGTAGGAGATGCCCTATGTGTCCCAGCATTGCACACCTTCTGGTCACCCAAGCTGTATGCTCTAGAGAAGCTCCCTCTATGAGCTGTGTGGGTCCTTCTGTTTTGGTGGGCTTACTACTGTGAGTGATCTGGTAGGTGTGGCTGGCTCCTGGTTTGGTTGGTTGCTAGGCCTTACCTTATGGGGAGGCTGCCAGCCACTGGTAGGTGGGGCCAGGTCATGAGGTGGCTGGCTGCGGAGCCCCAGGGGGGTCATAGGGCTAGTTCTGGCCCACTGGTGGGCAGAGCCAAGTTCTGGACTGGGTGTTTGACTGGCTAGGATCTTGGATCTAGTGTCGGCCTGATGGTAGGTGAGGTCAGTTCTTGACATGGATGGATGCAGGGTCCAGGATGTCCCCAAACTGGTACTGGCCCCCTGTTTAGTGGGGCTGGATTCCAGGGTGGCTCATTAAGGGATCCAAAGTGTCTCAGAGCTGGTGCAAGTCTGCCGTTGGGGTTCCCAGGGCGAATGCTGACTCACCGGTAGGCAGAGCCAAGTACCGAGGTCTCTGGTTACAGGGCCCTGGGGGTCCCAGGACTGATGTCAGCCCACTGGTGAGCAAGGCCTGCTGCTCATGACACTCTGGCTGTTGAATCTGGGGTGTCCTGAGGCTGGTGTTGGCCTGCTGGTGGGTGGGGCTGTGACTCTGCCTAGCTAGTTGCTTGGCCCGAGGCATCCCAGTACTGGTGCAGAGAGGCTGGTGGATGGTGCTAGGTACTGGGGCTAATAAGCTAGAGGGAGGATTCCAAATTGACGCTTGCCAATACCAGGGTCCTCGTGGTAGAACAAGCTACCAAAAATGGCTGCTGCGTGTGTCTGTGTCCCCAGGGTGAGCTCCAGTTGTCTCCCGCCTCTCTAGGATATTCTCCAAGGTCAGCAGGTGGGTCCGACCCAGGTTCCTTTCAAATTACAGCTTCTGCCCTGGGTCTCAGAGCGTGTGAGAGTACAATCTCTATTTCCCACAGCCCTCTGGCTCTCCTAAAAGTAAGCCTCACTGGCCTTCAAGGCCAAATGTTCCGGGGGCTCATCTTCCTGGTGCAGGACTCCTGGGCTGGAGAGCCTGATATGGGGCTCTGACCATTCCTCTGCAATTATAATTATCCTCCCATTTGTGGATTACCTACCTGGGAGTATGGGACTTGACTGCACAACATCTCCATCCCTCTTACCCATCTTTTTGTGGTTCCTTCTTGATAGCTTTAGTTGTAGAATATCTTTTCTGCTAGTCTTCTGGCTTTTCTCATCAGCAGTTGCTCTGTAAATAGTTGTAATTTTGGTGTATCTGTGGGAGGAGCTAAGCTCTGGGTCTTCCTACTCCACCATCTTAGCCACTCCCTTAGACACTCATTCTTGTTAAGTAATATGAGACCATGGGCACTAGAGTCAGACTACCTGGATTCAGGTCTCTGCCTCTTAATAACTGCTTGACCTTGAGCAATTTACCTAACTTTCCTCATCTGTAAAACAGGGTTAATAAAAATTCCTGTAAGTTTTGAGGATTAAATAGGTTGTGTGTAAAGCCGTCAGAAAAAGCACATGGAATATTAGCATAAAATTAACATTAATGCATTATTATTTTGTTGTTATTTTAAGTACTATTAATCTCTACTTCTATCGGTGGCATTTCTATTTATGCTTTGTTGCAGAGATTACTAAGAGTAAAATAGAAAAATATTTGAATTCATATTTCAGGTCCTTAGCTTCTGAATCCTATAGCCTAGAAAACTATTTAACTTACCTGTGTTTCTTTACCTGCTCAGTGATGGTGTGGACAGGACTGAGTGAAATAAACTAGTAAAGTGCCTGGAAGACAGTCAGAACTTATTCAATATTAGTTACTTTCCCCACTCCCTTTTTTTTTGACTGTGGTAAAAAAATACATAACATAAAATTTACTGTCTTAACTATTTTATGTGTACAGTTCAGTAGTAGTATGAAGTATATTCTCATTGTTTTGAAACAGATTTCCAGAACTTTTTCATGTGGCATAACTGAAACTCATTAAACAACTCCCCTTTCCCCCATCCTCCAAGTCCCTGGCAGCCTCCATTCTATTTTCTTTTCCCATGAATTTGACTACTGCAGATACTACAACATATAAGTGGAATCACACAGTATTTGTCTTTTTGTGACTAACTTATTTCACTTAGCATAATGTCCTCAAAGTCTATCCATATTGTAGCATGTGACAGGATTCCCTTCATTGTTAAGGTTAAATAATATTGCATTGTGTGTATACTACATTTTGTTTATCCATTCATCCATCAGTGGACATTTAGGTTGCTTCTACCTCTTGGCTACCGTGAATAGTACTGCTATAAATGTGGGTGTATTGTCCCTATTATCTCTTGTGCTGATGTAAATAATCAAATAACAAGCATATATACTTTGTTTTCATTTTTGCATCTTCATAGTTAATGCAAATTATAATTGAATAACCATAGTGTTATGAGTGCTATGTTTTTCTTAAGTTAATTTCTTAATATAGACTTCAAACTTAACAGAATCAAAAAATAGAAAGAAAAAGAGAAAGAATACTCATTCTGTATTTATCTATTAACTCAGAGTCTTACTATGAGCTCACTTAACTTACTATGTGCTTGTTACTGAGAAAAGAAGAACAGACTTTCTGTAAATGAGATATAATCTACACTTAAGTTTACATAGTTACTATAGATGAATAACTGTCAACAACCATCCTATCAGAAATACAGCCCAATTCTGTCTTCTTGTTTAGTATCTGTTTTTACTCCCCCTTAAAACTCCTGCCCCTTGTACAGTGCCTGGCACATCATAGGCACTTACCAAATACTCTTAATAAACCTGGAGTGAATAAAGTTTTCATAAGGAAGTAAATCATTCCAACAGGGAACTATTAAATCTCAGGGTGGAAAAGAGAAATGTTTTATTTTGAAGAATTAGGAGGGGAAAGCATTACTTTTTCAAGGAAAAAGAGGAGAGTCCTGAAGGGCTAGTTCAGCAGTGCTTTCCTGTATCAAAGGTGATAAGCTGGTTTTTAAATATCTTCCTTCAGTTAGGCACTTTTCCATCAAAGAGCTAAATGTACATGAGGGATACTTTTTGAATTCATGTGACTTATGCAATCCCTACATATTTTATAAGATACCAACCTTTAATACTTAGAAGTACAAGATTCTTTATTTTTCAACTATGGCTTCTTGTCTGAAAGATTCCACACCAATAATCAATTTACCTCCATATTACAAATGCCTCTACCTGGTTGAGATCATAGACTAGAAACACAAACTCCTTCGGAAAATTCAATACCACAAATAGCAACAGCTAGATTAGTTGACATGCAGTCTGAGGCATATTGCCTTGTTAATGTTTCTTGGGCATGTCAAGGGTAAAAGGTAGAAGAGACCAGGAAAGGAGATTGCAGAAGAGAATCTCTATCATCGTTCTCCCTGCCCTGTCCACTCTCTGCCTCTTGAACTCAAGGGCTGAGGCTGTAGAAAGTGGGCAGAGGGTGGAGGCAACCTTCCCTGGACGTTGACATAAAAAAATCATAACTGTAATTATAGTACATTGCCATAGGATAAATACAGACATATTCCAGATGTATTTCTCATCATATATCTAGCTGTTGTATTGAATAAATGGCTAGATTATCTCCATCTCACTGTAATGTAAATCTACAATTAAAGAATTTGTCCAAGATTACCGTAGCTGGTAAGTGACATCACTCAAGTTCAAGTTCATATCTCCTGATCCCAAATGCAAGAAGTTTAGATTTATAATAGGTAGATGGTTGGATGGGTGGATGGATGGGATGGATGGACACATATTACATTCATACATATACATCTATACTGCTGAGGCTTTATAAGAAAGAAAAAGAGCCAAATCCCTGATCACATTTTACCAAATATACAGTCCTACTTTTTAAGACATCTGACTCCTCTGCCCCAATTATTTTTCTTTTTATTTATTTATTTATTTTAGTTATCTTTTTTTTTTTTTTTTTGCGGTACGCGGGCCTCTCACTGTTGTGACCTCTCTCCTTGCGGAGCACAGGCTCCGGATGCGCAGGCTCAGCGGCCATGGCTCACGGGCCCAGCCGCTCCACAGCATGCGGGATCTTCCTGGACCGGGGCATGAACCCGCGTTCCCTGCATCGGCAGGAGGACTCTCAACCACTGCGCCACCAGGGAAGCCCCTATTTTTCTTTTTTAAAAATGAGTGCCAGATTGACTGTCCAGTTGCCTAATCTGACAAACTTAAACATTAAGTGCTCTCCCATTAGCCATCTGCAGGTTGCCTAGTCTGTGACTGGTCCATCACACAGTCTTGCCCTTTCTATGCCAAGGTCATCAACATGTGGTATGTAACAAGGCATCCAGTACCCAGCCTGACAACGTCATCTTGTGCCTCCATGGAGGGGAAAAAAAGAAACCAACCAACCAACCCCCTAGAAAGGCATTTGCTAACTGCCCACTAGCAATTGTTGAGTGATAACACATGCAGTTCTCCACATGTTTATGCAGAGTCTCAGATTTATCTGACAGTTTTACACCCTCAGGCATGATACACAATAATTAAAATTAAAAATGTTTTGACAGCCTAAACAAATGGCTATATAAATTAGAAAGCTGTAAAAAGTCATGGTAGCCAGAAATAAAGATATATAGATAAATCATAAAATTATAAACAAGGAGAATGTTTTAATACAGGCATGTTTTACCAAGACACTTAAAAATACAGGCTAACTTTTGCCTGAAGGAAGATGGTGGTGAAAAGGAATTGTGGGAACTAGCAAAACCATTCTTTCCTGCTTAGCAAATCTTTTCTCTACCCTTCTCTGGTAACTAAAGAAAAGAAGAAATTTGTTGAGGCTTTCCAACTTCCTCTAAATCTGTAATCAGCTGTAGAATATCCAAATTTTAAAAAGCACCTAAATCGGTTGCCTAGAATCTTTACTATTAACCTTCCCAAATGTGTAAGATGATGTGGGTTATATAAAACTTGGCTTGATCTCACATGTCTCGAATGTATGGCACAAAACGTGTGTTTATGAAATGAGCCAAGTATATGATCTGCATGGGAATATAATTCACTTCAACTAGATGTGCATGAATGTTAAAGTATCATCTTTCACTTAAATCTATCAGGTTGCTGAAAGAAGAAATCATCATATCACCTGGCCTCAGTAATTTTCCGTTTCTCCCAACTAAGCCTGCTCACCACTTCCCTAATGCATTTAAGTACTAGGCCATTTCAAAAGAGGGAACAAAATAATTGGAAGTAATCAATGGGATTTTCTGTACCTAGAACGGCTAGATTGCCTGAAACCAACCATATCATGTGGGTAGTCTTTGTGATAAATTTTCAGAGCAGTCCTTTATTTGGCAGAGTTCCTGAAGATTTATTGCCACTTCATTATCATATCTCATGTATCCATGGATTAAGAAAGGAGAACTGAGGAAACACCGATGCTTTTTATGGTAATCATCCTAGACCTTCCTGCTTTGTCCTGAACTCTCGCTTTCCATCCTTTGCCCTCTTGGCTCCATTTCTTATTCTTTATCCCACTACTGCCTCTCTTGACTTGCTATTGCTATTTGGTCTTCCCAGTTTAATGTTCTGCATGTGCTCCCTGCAAACAAAGGACCTGGTTCAAATCTTCTCTGCTGGGTCATCCCACTGTGAATCACCTTTTGGGGACATACAACCTGATCTCTTTGGACTAAACCCCCATTCTACACTGATGCCTCGATAGTTCTGCCCCACCTCCAGAAGGCGGAAAGAGAATTTTCCCCCTATTTTGATATGTAAATACATGATCTTAAAATAACCATGTGTACAATAATCCATGATTGGAAATCTTTACATTTTAGAGTTTCTCAGATGTTTCTGATAAACAGTTTTGGGAATCGTGGCAGTTTGTTTGGTTTGTTTTAGCAGCAAAACTCTTTCATCTAGTGAAATCTTTAAAAACAACAATAATGACAAAAACAAAAAGCACCTAATTAATAAAAAGACAATTCCTGCTAAAACAGGGACAGTACAAAATGAATGAAATCATTTCCCAATAGAGCGAAGCCTGAGCCAATGGTAGCAAAATCGAGCGCCTACTTATATTTAAATGAATGGAGAGATCAAGTCTAAGGCAACAGGGTCATGAGGACAGGGCTGTGTTACAAGATCTTTTCATTTTTTAAAGAAAGTAAAAACCTGAGACTTAAAAAAAAAATCTCCCAAATGTAAATGTTGACAATTGAATTTTAAAAACCGTTGTCTGTCCCTCCTCCATGAAACAAAACCACGTCAGCAGGCCAGAAATGATCCCACAGCCCTCAGTTTGCAACCTGTAATTTGGGCTTTTGTATTAGTTTGCTATTGCTATGAAACAAATTACCCCAGAATTTAGCAGCTTAAAATAACAAACATTTATCTCACACAGTTTCTAGAGTCCAGAGTTGGCTTAGCTGGATGGTTCTTTATCAAGGTTTCTTACAGGTTACATGTAGTCAGGCTGTCTGTTGGGACTGCAGTCACCTCAGGGCTTGACTGGGGTTTGCTCACTTAAATGACTGTTGGCTGGAGGCCTCCATTATTCTCCATATGGGCCTCGTCTTTGGCCATCTGAGCATGCTCACCACATAGCAGTTGGCTTCCCTTAGAGAGAGGTGAGCTAAAACAGAGAGCAAGGCAGAAGCCACAGTGCCCTTCATGACTTAGTCTCAGGTCATCTATCATCAGCTCCGCCTAATTCTGTCGGTCACACAGACCAGCCTTGGTGTGACGTGGAATTGGACTTCACAAAGGTGTAATAGCATGAGTTGGGAGTCATTGGGGGCCATCTTGGAGACTGGCTATCATAGCTTTAGAAACCTCAAAATGGGCCAGATATTGGCTGTTCAGTTTTACTCAGGTTTATACCATAAATCTGGTGCCCTTTCTCCTAGCTCCATACCTTAATCGTTTATTCCTCTTTTCCATCCTCCCTCATCACCAACTTGACTCACAGGAAAACCCTGCTTTTCTGTTCAAAATCGTCTTCAGGCTGAGATTTATCAGCTAGTTCCTGTACTCCTGGCCCTCTAGTGCTGACGAATTGAACTTCCTTTGTATTTAACTATTGGTTCCACCACCTGGCAATTTGTAGTACCATATGCCTGGGGTCTGGGAGGCAGAGAATAGAAATTAGCATTGGGAGTCTGCAGGTAACTGTGACTCGGATTCCAACACTCTATTCAGCAAACATTTATAGAGAACAGAGTATATGCCAGAGTCTGTGCTGGTATTGGGGGATTTAGTGATAAATCTGATACATTGGAGAAATCAGGAATCAGAGGTCTAGGTGGTTAAATAGAGGGTTGGGGAGCCAGCCAGGAAGTATAGTAATGGATAGGGAAGCATCAAAAGGGTCTTAGAGATGCCTGGGAATGTGTGTACAAAGTGGCAAAGAGACAAGAATGTAGAAACTGGAGAGTTGAGACATAGTACAATTACTAAAGAATAGGTCCTGATTGCCCAACAGTTGCTTTTTCCAGGAGTTGGTGTCAAGTTGGAAGAGTCCCTGAATCCAAGTGAGAAGAGGGATAAGATAGCAGCTGCCTGAGGGAAAGGCCACTGTGACTGCCTGCGGTTGAGTTTAGATGATGGTTGACAACAGGTGGTGATTTTGGCTTGGTTTCCTCATCTGTAAAATAGAAATAATAGTAACATAAAATACTACTATCTAATATAAAATCAAATAAATACAAATATATAAATAAACAAATAAATATATATAGAAATATAAAGTCTCACAGGTTCCCCCCCCCACAGGTTTATTTTGAAAATTAGTTTAATTCATTTAGTATATGCAAGGTACTTAGAGCAGTCCCTGGTACATAATAAGCACCATATAAGTGATAGCTACCATCCTTCAATAATGAAGTTTTAGGAAACAGCCTCGTTTCCTAAATCTAGGGGGAGAATATTTACAAACCCAGGTAGCTTAGATCAAGTGTCTACTCAAGATAATTGATACAAAAACATTGGGACAGTGTACTGAGAGGAAAGAAACATGAAGTCAGGCAAAATACTGGATAATACTGGGTTGGACAAAAAATTTGTTCGTTTTTTTCCATAAAATGGCTCTAGTAGCCCTTAGTTGTCATTAACTTTATTCAGAACAATTTTGTTAGATTGTATTGTAACAGTTGTCATATCAGTGTGCATTTTTAAAAACTTATCAAGGGCTTCCCTGGTGGCACAGTGGTTGAGAGTCCGCCTGCCAATGCAGGGGACACGGGTTCGTGCCCCGGTCCGGGAAGACCCCACATGCCGCAGAGCAGCTGGGCCCGTGAGCCATGGCCGCTGAGCCTGCGTGTCCAGAGCCTGTGCTCCGCAACGGGAGAGGCCACAACAGTGAGAGGCCCGTGTACCGCAAAAAAAAAAACTCATCAAAATTGGTGAATTTTGGGGTAGCTATTTTAATATTGAAGATGGAAGAGAAAAAGCAACATTTTTGGCATATTATGCTTTATTATTTCAAGAAAGGTAAAAATGCAACTGAAACGCAAAAAAAAAAAGATTTGTGCAGTATATGGAGAAGGTGCTGTGACTAATCAAACATGTCAAAAGTGGTTTGCGAAGTTTCGTGCTGGAGATTTCTCCCTGGACGATGCTCCATAATCGGGTAGACCAGTTGAAGTTGATAGTGATCAAATTGAGACATTAATTGAGAACAATCAGTGTTATACCACATGGGAGATAGCCGACATACTCAAAATATCCAAATCAAGAGCTGAAAATCATTTGCACCAGCTTGGTTATGTTCATCGCTTTGATGTTTGGGTTCCACATAAGTTAAGCGAATAAATACCTTCTTGACCGTATTTCCGCATGCGATTCTCTACTTAAAGGTAACAAAAATGTTCCGTTTTTAAAACAAATTGTGGTGGGTGATGAAAAGTGGACACTGTACAATAACGTGGAATGGAAGAGATCGTGGGGCAAGCGAAATGAACCACCACCAACCATGTCAAATGCCACTCTTTATCCAAGAAGATGATGTTGTGTATGTGGTGGGATTGGAAGGGAGTCCTCTATTATGAGCTCCTTCCAGAAAACCAAACGATTAATTCCAACAAGTATTGCTCCCAATTAGACCAACTGAAAGCAGCACTTGACGAAAAGCATCCAGAATTAGTCAACAGAAAACGCATAATCTTCCATCAGGAGAACGCAAGACCGCATGTTTCTTTGATGGCCAGGCAAAAACTGTTACAGCTTGGCTAGGAAGTTCTTATTCGTGTGCCACATTCACCAGACATTGCACCTTCGGATTTCCATTTATTTCGGTCTGTACAAAATTCTCTTAATGGAAAAAATTTTAATTCCCTGGAAGGCTGTAAAAGGCACTTGGAACAGTTCTGTGCTCAAAAAGATAAAGTTTTAGGAAGATGGAATTATGAAGTTGCCTGAAATACGGCAGAAGGTAGTGGAACAAAAGGGTGAATACGTTGTTCAATAAAGTTCTTGGTGAAAATGAAAAATGTGTCTTATTTTTACTTAAATATTGAAGGAACTTTTTGGCCAACCCAATACCAACAACTAAGAGACAGAATCAGAAAATGCATATTTATTAAATTTTAAATGTGTTTGATGGGAAAAGAAACTCCTTTAAACGGATTACGCATCTCTTTAGTTTTTTAAGTAAAGTATTCTCAATATGGTATATGTTTTTCTTGATTTTACAGGTTATAATTTTTATTACTAGGGTGTAATATCACAATAGGTTTGGGGTTTTTTTTAGTATATGAAGTGTTTTATCCTATACTAAATTATCTCAAACTTCTAAACTTTTAAAGTTCTTATATTTACTATTATGTAATAGAGTCAGTAAAACTATACTGCTAATGGCTTTTACTTATTAGTGCTATCAAAATCCCAAATTCAGATAAACTCTCCCTTCTTTCCAATTGCTGCTTCTCTTTGTTCCCTGGGAATCAATGACTGAGATTATTAGGATTATCTGCCAAAAATAAGGTAGATTCTAAGTAAGAACGTGAGAAGTCTTCCTATGAATAAAATATATTTGGTCTTTATTATATCTATTTAGATTGATCAGGAGTCTTTTTTGCCTCTAAATGACTATATCACTCTGAGGATTTCAAACTTAAAGAGAGGCTTACACAATAATAGGAATTGTGGTAGGAATGGCTGGGGGAGTACAAATCAGGAATATTTCTTTGGGGAAAATCAGGAAGTGTAAGAATCACAGGGAAGCTGCCAACAATGATCCCAACTGCTTGCAACACTAATGTGTAGTTCTTATGACTCAGGAAGCCAACAGAAGCCAGTTCTAGTGCTTTTAGCTGTCTACAGCACTTCAAGGGTGATTCTCAGAAGACTCACTGGAATTCATGGAAAACCCCATGAATTCTTGATTTCAGGAGAATCCCCAGAAGCCAAGGGAAGCTGCTGTAGATCATCTTGGTTGTCTACATATACCTGCTGCCAGAATAATGACTTCTCCTCTCCTACTTTCAAATCTTCTGTCCAAGACAGTATCCTAAAACCATGCAATGAAAGGGATTCTGTAAAATGCAGATCCAGACTTCTACTCTACAAATGTAGAAGGGATCAGGGGTGATGCCTAGTTGGCAATAGGGAGTTTGACACAGTCCACCCTTTATTAACTTAACAGTTATGCACATCTCTTTACCCATATTTGAAATTTCAAATAACAACGTCATGCTTATGGCTAATATATATAACTATACCTTGAATAATCAAAGATGTCCCCCAAGATGGAAAACAGAAATTTTATTAGTTTATAAGTTTTTTTACTATTTTTTGAGTAATTCTTATTCCTTTCCTCAGCAAGTACTCTTTTAATATTCTGTAACTTACAAAGAAGAAGACATTACTAAATAACATGTAAAATACATATATAAGAAAGCTAGGAACAAACTGTGTATATCTACTATGGTCGTCATTTCTGAAACTGGTCATGAGGCCATGTTGGTTATTTTCTTCTTCCATAACTTATTCTATATTCCATTTATCACAGCTACTCTGATCCAAACCTTCATTTCCAGGGCTATTAGTGGTCCTCCCAGTGTTGCATTGCCATAGTCTCCCAATAACTTTTACTCTACATAAGTTCTAAATGTTTCACAAGAGAATATCCTACTTTCAGACATACTCCTTCATGGCCCACTATATAACATTATGAAACTACCCCCATTTCTATAGCAAAACCGATATCTCCATTCAGTACCATAATGCCTCTTTGCCCAAAGCATTAGGCATTATGGCATTACAGCTAGCAGCAAAAGAAGCCTCAACTCCCAGTTAACTGCATTCATTGTTGTGCCCCCATGGAAGCACTCCTCCCTCAGGAACTAATATCTTTAAACCAGAGACTTCACAGTTGCGAAAGCAAGAAGCAAAAAGTCTTGGAGTAGGCTATTAAGGGATAATAGAGAAAGAAGCCAATTTTACCCCTTCATTCCCCGAGTTGTAAGTTCTAGCTATAGGAAAACAGCCCCATTATTGATTTCTGGCTCAGAAAATATATGGCGCCATATTGGTTTCTCCCAGATCCATAACAGCTAGCACCATCCCTGGGTCTTCAGTAGGCTGTTCCACTATTCTATTAGGCAAATCCCTTTGGGGTTATAAGAGAGATAAGATCAATGAATATTGTGGTCGTGCCTCTATTCTTTTGTTGTAAAGTGAGCTTCTTTGATAGAAGCAATGTTGAGTGTGATGCCTTGATGGTGAAAAAGATAGTCAGAATATCCACATATGATGTTGTGGGTAGAATCACTGCAGATTACAGGGAGGATAAGCAAATAATATAGAGAGTAAGTATCAATTACAGTGACTAAAAATTTCAGACTTCATGACGGAAGGAGTCTTCCAATGTGATTACTTGCCACCAAGGGGTTGACCAGTATTCCCAAGGAATGATGCCATACTGAGCACTCAGTGTTGTCTCTACTCTTGGTGTGTTGGGTACTCAACAGTAACTGTCATCTGTGTTGTTAAATCTATAGGTAATTTTAACACACCCTTCCTGCAGAGTCCACTTGGTTCATAAACCCATGACTAGAGAAAGAGGCTGACTGAGATCCCCCAAACAGCTATTCCTGCCCACCTGATCAATAAGAGACTCCTTTTCAGGGAAACCGTTTTTTAAGAATTCACATGGATACCAATATTCTCATATCCTGCACCTATTCTGAGATAGCTCCAGCCATGTACTTCTTCCTCTGTCTTCCTTATCATTTGCTCTTCAAATTTACTTCCTTTGACCATCTGGCCAAACCATTAACTGTTGCCCACAAATTGACATAAACTTTACCTCTGCATATGTATCTTTCCAGGTAAAGGTAACAACTAGATGCATCACTAATAGCTCTGCTGGGAGTATTCCCTTCCCAAATGTCTTTTAGAGTCATTTCAGAGTATCCTGCAGTGGTCTAAGTTGGCGTTGTGGTGGCATTCTTTGTGGGATTTTTAGCCTTTAAAATAGGCCTAAAGTCATTCTTATAATTAGTAGCATGAACTTTCCATGGGGTTGAGGGAGAAGTGGCTATGTATCAATCATAGTTACCATGACAGTCAGCTGCACATGAATTTACTTGGTCCTTAACAACCTGCTAGAATCCAGTCTCATATGTCGCCCTTCCATTTGTTGATGAAGTGTTGTCAAACATGACCGAATTTATGTCTACATGGCTCACACAACACCTTATCCATGAGCTATAACTCAAGTAGCATGGTCACGTGGTGTTCTAGGGTCAGTTGTTCAGTCTCCACTATGGCCCAGTAACAAGCAGGCATTGTGTTTTCAAAATGAGACTATTTCTCTGCAAAACAGGGCATGTCTTTCTCTCCAAATTTTAGAGTTACACTCCGTGATTCTCTCATTGGGGTTGCCACAGGTACCATATCAAAACCATAAGAATTACAGATAATTAGGTTACAATTGTATCTAGTGAGTCATATGGTTAAAATGGGAAATCAGCTTGACCTGCAGCCTGGACCTGCTGTGAAATCTCTTCTTGCTCTGGGCTCTAGTCACAACTGGCACCACTGGTAACCAGGGTGGAATAACATGTTCCTATGTTGTCTGTCTGGATTCCAAAATGCAGCCATCTTCACCAGTTATTGTGACTCTATTAGTAGCAGAAGGTACAAGATGCATCAATTTGTCTTCCTCTTTAAATAGGATCCCATTGCTTCCTAGATCGCTGGACTCCTAAAGATCACACTGGAGTAGCAGGTCCCTGAATTTCCCTAGGGTTTATTCCCACCCTCTAACATGCATATATTTAATAAATTCCCCTTGAGTACTTTCTACTTCCACATCCACTCAGCATTGCCATCAACATAGTGGACCAGTATGGTACCCTATGAGATGGTGGTATGATCAAGTTCCTTTTAGACAAGATGAGTTCTTTTCTAACTCCTAATGTGCTCCAAATCATCTGGAGCTCTTGTTAAAATGCATATTTTGATTTGGTAGGTCTGGAGTGGGACCTGAGATTCTGCATTCCTAACAATCTGCCAGGTGATGGTAATCACACTGAGTAAAAGGAGACTAGTTTCAATAAGAGAGTCAGAAAGTTGACATACCCCTGAGTAAAGTCACTGGTGGTATAATGCTCTCTCTTCCAAATGAAAGCAAACTACTTCTGGTGATCCTGTTGACTGATAGAAAAAAGAAGATGCCAAGTCAATATCTGCATAGCAGTTTGCAAGGTTTATGTTGGACATGCCCCAATAAAGAGACTGCAGTTGTAACAGTAAGTGCAAATGGAGCCAGCACTTGATGAAGTCTGTGAAAATACACTTTCATTCTCCAAGAGCAGTCTGTCTTCTGCGCAAGTTAAATTAGGAGATAAAAGAGAATTAACAGAAATCAGTATATTTCATCTTCCGAATCTCTGATGGTGGAACTAATCTCTACATTTTCCCTAGGAAAGCAGTAATATTTATGATTTGCTATTTTGATAGAAAATGTATTCCAGGTGGTTTCACTTGGGCCTTTCTACCATAATAGCCCCCAATGCATTGATGAAGGAATAACCAGGGTATCAAATGTGTGTATTGGGCCAGTTGCCAAGTATATCTGTCCCTTGCTTGCATCTAAGAACTAGAGAAATAACTACAGAGTGGGGCTGTAGACTCATAGGTCTTACTGTAAATGGACTCAGACTTAAACTTCATTTATCAACTGAACTTCTTAAGCCCCTCCTCTGACTGATATATCAGGTCCACAAAGATTAGTGGTTGCATTCGTTTTTAAGAGGTATACTGTAATCTCTGAAAAGTCTCGGTAGTTCTCTTTTCCCAATACACAGTCACTCTGATAAATAACCACTTTGGGGAAATGCTTGGAGGGAGACATGTAGATCATACTTGTGGCACTGTTGCAGGGTCCTTCTTCTAGGAGCCTGTGCCTAGCCTTCATTCAAGAAACTCTGTGTCTGTACTGGTTTGGGAATTGAATGAAGAGCTGTGCCTTTCTCCTTTGATGTCTGAAGTCAGATGTCCATTCACTAGGACTAGAGGGTGTTTCCTTTTTTCCCCACTTCTGTGGATTAAGTGCATCTCGATAAGGCTGTTCACCAACTTCAGTCATAGGGACATCATGACCACTGCCAAAGATTTCTACTGGCTAAATCAAACCATCCTGAATGGGGTTATAGACCTGACACCTAATACAATAATAACATTGATCTTATCATAGGCACTTAAGCCTTGCCGCTTAATCATCTCCCACTTCTGGAGACCATCATCCTCTAATGCAATCAAGGAACCTTTTTCAGTGGCTGTATCTTTCACCCTCATTCCCAGATTAGAGAAAAGCCACAACAGATCCTTTCAGGGCTGCTGGTGCTACCCTTATCAAGTCATTTCTCAATACCTTAGAGAAAAGTGTGCTCTCTTAGCCCTCCTAGGAACGTAGTGTACACGGGGCTGTGTGCAGGAATTGATATGATAAATCAAATTTATCTTTCTTACCTTCATAAACTTCTGAATTCCTTCCTCTGCGTCCTACCAAGGAAGTTCTAACAATTCAAACATCACAGAAAGTAGGACAGTGTTGAGTCTTATTGTCATTCAGATAACCAAGTAAATTATTAAATACTACCTTATTGAGACAACACATGGAATGCAAACTCTGTGCTAAGTGCACCCATGTTGATACAGTTTACATTTCTCTCTCCCTTGTGTTAAAACTTATTTCCCTACACATTCTCTAGGTTCTGCTGATATCAATAGGCAAAAATCTTCTTTCAGTGAAATGCTACCTCTTCCAGAGCCAGGTGTTATAACCGTCTTCTGGAATCTGTAGAGATTTGTCTCAGATTATGAATCTGGAAGCAAAAGAGGTGGTAGAGGTTAGTTTTAAGAAGAATTGATATCCCCTCGCAAGGCAGTTTTTTCAGATGAGGTCCTTCACATGGCTTTAGGCAAGGGAAGTCTAGCATTCCTCCTAGTGACCTATTAATGAGATCAACAATCACAAATGCATTCATGGAAAGAGAGGTCCATTCAATCAGCACTGTTTATCCTGTGCCCTCAGGCATACATGCCTTAGTTTTGTACAAAACTGACATTAAAGGTTTACCTTTAAGGTTTACCTGTAACTTGATATTAAAGGTTTACCTGTAACTAAAATTTATAAACTTTGAAAAGAGTTAAATATTTAAACGCTAAACTTCCATTTAGTACTAGGCGTCATCACTTATGCCACTGTATTCTCTATTAACATGTTAATTATCTAATAATTGTATAACCTAAAGCAAAGAGAAAACAGTACTAATTGTTTACATAGATTGATTTTGCTCATAGATTTATTTTGTTTATAGTTTCCTTCTATTATTTCTGAAATTTATATTTAAATGTCATATATTATACTTTCTGAGAAATAACTCTAAAAATTGTATAATATCTTCTTTCCACCCCACTAACAGTCCAGCCCCCGATTCAATGGCCTTCAGCTGAAAGCTAGTGAAAAACCTGGTCTCCTACTAGATTTACACAGAGGGGCTCAAACTTGATATGCTTTGATGATTAGTGAATGAATGCTTTATTTTGGAATATTCCAACAATGCATTTTAACTATCATGTTAAGAAATAGTAAAGAATAGTAAATATTAGTAAATATACTATTCGTATAAATATACTATTCTTAAATAGTAAATATACTATTCTTAATATGTTAAGAATAGTAAATTATATTTGAATATATATGAACACATGTGGTCATCCTATGAATGAGGATTCTTTCTGGAGAGGTACAAAAAATTATCATTTAAACTACCATTTAAATTATTTTAAGATTAACTTCCAAACAGAACAACATTAAAATGCATAATTCTCACCTGCATAATGTTGCTCTGGAAATCACTGTCTCCATTTAAGAACTGCTTCTATTTAGCAAAGATAAAAATGTGCCAGTGTTTAATTCTCTAGACAGGCCTCATTGAATGTATATGCGTGTCCCAAATAAAGAGGCAACTTCACTGAAGCCGGTTTTTCCGCTTGTATAAAGTTTATAATGTGATGCTAATTCTCTTGACATTAATGCATGTTTATTTATAAGCAACCAAAAATGATTGAAAATAAAAAGTGTCAAGTAATAAATTATGTGAAACAGACATATTGAAAAAGTGAAATGATATAAAACCACATACAAAAAATAATCACAGCTTTTTTCTTCTAAGTGGATGTCTGATTGCTTTTATATTCCCCCTGAAGGTTTTCCTTCAGCCTCGAAGGATAAATTACACAAAAAGGGTAAGTTTTCATTAATCTGCAGGCTGACGTTTTTATAATAAAAAGAGAAAAATGTTTAAATGATACTAAGGGTTGGTCAGAGTGACAAAAACCAGTAGACTAGAAAGGGAAGGTTGGTGCGCCATCCTTTGTGTAAGCTCAGATCAGGAAATTTAAAACGAAAAACTATATTTTGCTAGTAAAAAGTTGCTCATAATAAATAGCCCTTCTGGATGAGTTTAGTCTTTCTTAAAATCATATATACTGAGTTGACTGATTGACTGCTTGATATACCAATAACCCCTATGCATACACTTCAACCTGGGATCCAGAGATTTGGGGAAGGGCATTAGCCTGCATGCAGATTTAACTCTTTGTAGACATCAATCATGTCTCAATGATTGATCAAAGGCTAGAGAAATCAATGCCTAAATCATCAAGAGTGTGAAAACGCATGTGTGGTAGCTGATCAGGTATTTGGAACACAGCTTATGACCATGAGTCCTAGCTATCTAAGAAAATACTAGCAATCAGAAAACACAGTTCACGTCTCTAACCACCTCGCCTCCCATCTGCTTGTGTCTGTGTCTATATTACGTGCCTCCTATAAGGATGAACTGTGTACATACTTACTGAGACCCACCCCTCCACTGAGAATGGTCCCATCAAATACATTGCTCCAGAGCTGCCCATCTCTTCTGTATCTTTATTTCACCCTCTCTGTGAGATCATTTGCTTGACTCTAAAACATCCTGTAATAGCTGCATCTTTCTGAAACCCTCTCTTGACCCGACGTTCCCCCAAGATTCTGCCCATTTCTCTGCTCCCCTTTGTAACAACGCTTCTCAGAGTTACCTCTATTCGGCGTCTTTACTTCTTCATCTTCCGTTTTCTCTTGAACCCCCTTCCATCAAGTCTTTGTCCCCATCACTTTCAGACAAACAACTCTTGTCAAGACAACCCCAGGCCTCTTTGCTGCCAAACCCAACAGGATGTTCTTAGACCTCCTGGTACTGCGTCTCTTCATCACGGCACGCCTGGCTACTTCCTTCTACAGGACGGCCTTTCTTTAGTTGACCGTCAAGGCACTGTTCTCTCAGGTTCTTCTCTTGTCTGATGGACCGTTCCTTCTCAGACTTCCTAGCTGGTTCCTCCTCATCTCCCCGTCCTCCAACTTTGGAATACCCTGCGGCTTACTCCCGAGGCTCCTTCTGTATTTAGACTCGCTCCTCTGGTGATACAATTTCATTGTCATGACTGCCGAGTGCTCCCAGATTTAACACTCTGCCCCAGGCCTCTCCTCCAACCCCCAGACTGACATATTCACTGCCTCCTTAACCTCTCCGCTTGCATGTCCACTTGTCATCTCAAACTCAACCTGTCCAAAGCCAAACTCCTGACTTTTCTACTGAAGGCCTTCTGCTGCCTTCCCCTTCTCCGTGAGCTCAACTCCATCCTTCCAGTATCTTAGGACAAAAGTTTTTGAATTATCCTTGACTTTTTTCTTTCTCTCACACCTCCATCTCCAAACCATCATCAAATTCTGTCAACTCTAATTTCAAAATATTTCAGACTCCAGTCACTTCTCACCTGCTCACGACTATTGTCTGGTCAAAGTTACCATCATTTCCTGGACTATTGCAGAAGCCTCCTAATGGGTCTCCCTGCTCCCCCCATTCCCTGTTATTTCTTCTCCTTGGTTCTCCACACAGCAGCCAGTGTGATCCTTACAAACAGTGAGTCAGGTCCTAGGACTCATTTGCATGGAACTCTTCAATGGCTACTATCTTAGAAGCAAACTTTATGATGAGGGTTCTTGATCAGACGATTTATTAAAGAAGTGCTATGAGAGGGGAACATCAAGGGAGAAGGGAGAGCAGGACAGGGGAGAGGAGGAAGACAAACAGAGAATGTGGTTTCAGGCTGTGGCCCAACCTCAGCCTGACCTGTCAGGGGAGACCTGGAGTATAAACTTACCTGAGCGTTGTCCCTACAAAGGTAAGAAACTGGACCTTCATACTCCCCTGCTGGTCACTTATTTGTTTTAGGCCACTCTTCCCGTGGCTCCTCAAGTAGACCAAGCTCCTTCTCTATTCATTTTCCCTCTGGTGAGATATTTATACCCAGGTCTCACCACGATCTGCTCCCTTATTGCCCCCTAGTCTCTGCTCCAATGTAACCTGTCGCCGAGGCCTCCCCTGGCCACCCTGACTAAAAGAACAACTCTGTTCCCCACTCTGGCTGTCTTTATGCCCTTTAACTTATTTTATGTTTTTCTTAGCACTTAGTATCTCTTGATATAAGAAATAGATCATGTTGGCCTCCCGCACTGCAGGCAGGGGCTCTGTTTTATTCACTTTAATACCTAAGAGCCTAGCACAGTGCCTGGCATATAGCAAGCCCTCAATAAGTAACAAATGAGGAAAAGTGATGACATCACAAAGCATCATGGGGAAGATTAATCTTTGGGACAACGTGGACCCTCTCCCTTAGGATAGGAAGGCAGATTTAGCTACTTTGCTTATACCAGGTCCTCTACCTAAAACATTAGGAAGCATCTTTTTTCCACCTAAGTTATTAAAAAGAAACACACAGTGTCTGCACCACTGTTAATTTCTAGCTCACACTGCAGGTTGGTGAATAGTTCCCCTTGGCCCTTTGCAGTTTGGGGCAGGAACTTTCAGTGTTACCATACATGCAGTTCTTCTGGTGACTAGAAATCTCACCACTGTATGAAACAAAGCAAGGGCAATCAGAACTTATATGGACAAGGTGTCCCAGACACCAAGAATGAACTGCTTCCAGGTTTGACATCTATCCCACTCTCTTTCTTAAAACCTCCAAGATTCTGAAATCAATTACTAGAGACTGGGATGACACAGCAGAGTGAAACTTTTTCTCGTTAAAGATTCCCCATTCCACTAGCCATGACTCTTCCCAGAATCTTTTCATTTAGACATTTACAAGTGTTAAAGGAAACCTAATAGGAGAGAGTAAAATTATAGTTATTTTTATTTACAGATAATTTTAAAAGTACAGTTCAAAGTTGGAGGAATGCTAAAATAAACTGTAACAAAACTTTCCTTCTGAATAATTAACATTAATAAGTTATCTTTGAAAGTCAAAGGGAAGACAAAGGGAGCACAGGTCCACAAAGCAAGGATCACCCGCCCACAGGGATTCTGAGAGCTCCAGCTTCAAGCTCATCTGTGCACTCACATCCAAATAGATACAGTAAGAAGCACATTTGCAGAGCCTTTGGGGGAAACTTCATCATGCTTTCATATCTTCCTGTATTTAAATATTGAATGCGTATTCCCACATACAGCATTCCCTATAAATTGGCTCCTTTCTTCCTAGAAGTATTAGATTCCCTAAAATGGCATACCTAAATAAAAGAAGAAATGGCATACTGGAGAAAATTGGAATGACCAATTGAAATACCAGAGCAAAAGCATGACATTGCCATTCTTCTGATATTTGGTTTGTAGAGCCCCAATACTAGTGTTTCATTAAAAAGGGTGAGATGGTGCCGTATTTTTTACTCTCGGCACATGGTGTCATTCTAGGCAGAGGCCTTGGTACCTGTCTGATGTCCCTCTATGCTTCAGGCTTGAGTCTGTCCAGGTAGAATGACTATGGGGAAACGTTCTGGTTAAAATAAACTGAAGCAGGCGCTAAGAAAATTGACCTGTCTGTGAGGAAAAGAGGAGAGTAGGGACTAAGGAGCAAGTCTTGCCCTGGGATAAAATATGTATTAGTTTGCTAGGTCTGCCGTAATGAAGGACCACAAATGGCTTAAACCACAGAGATTTATTGCCTCACAGTTTTGGAGGCTAGACAGCCAAAAGCAAGGTATTAGCAGGGTTGATTGCTTCTAAGGATGTGAAGGAAAACCTGTTTTGTGTTCCTCTCCTATCTTCTGGTTTTGCTGGAAATCTTTGTGATTCATTGGCTTGTGACAACAAAACTCCATTCTTCACATGGTGTTCTCCCTGTATCTCTGTCTCTGTGTCCAGATTTCCTGTTTTTATAATGAAACCGTCATATTGAACTATGACCCAACCTTATGACCTCATCTTACTTGACCATCTTGCAAATAAGGTCACATTCATAGATACTTGATAACTCCCACATGTTTTAGAGGAACCTAATTCAAGCCGTAATGAAGGAGGGCAGAATGCTCTGTGGGAGAGAGAGGGAATTGGACCTGAGAGACATCCTTGTTCTGTTCCCCTCTTCCTTAATCCCTTTATGACATCCTCATCCAGGTATCTATAAAATTATGGGAGGAAGGGGTAGGGCCCACACTCCATTCTAAAACTCCTTCAGGCTCTGTAGTTCGGCTGAGCTCCTAACTGACTCTGGAAGAAATGGAAATGACTACTAAACATAATGTACTCAACCCCACAGGAAACCTGGGAAATGGAAATTGAAGCAATAAGATATACTGAAAGGAATATAAACAGGGGAGCAACATAGCCTGAATGCTTTCTTTTTTTGTTTGTTTGTTTTTAATTTTTTTTTATTGAAGTATAGTCAAAGTACAATATTATATAAGTTACAGGTGTACAATATTGTGTTCACAGTTTTTAAAGGTTATACACCATTTATAGTTATTATAAAATATTGGCTATATTCCCCATATTGCACAACATATCCTTGTAACTTATTTTATACATAATATTAATAGTTTGTACCTCTTAATCACGTACCACTATGTTGTCCCTCCCCTTTTTCCTCTCCGTGCACTCTGGTAACCACTAGTTTGTTCTCTATATCAGTGAGTCTGCTTCTTTTTGTTATATTCACTAGTTCGTTGTATTTTTTAGATTCCACATGTGATATTATACAGTATTATGTCTTTCTCTGTCTGACTTACTTCACTCAGCATAGCATCCTCCAAGTCCATCCATGTTGTTGCAAATGGCAATATTTCATTTTTAATGGCTGAGTAGTATTCCATTGTGTGTGTGTGTGTGTGTGTGTGTGTGTGTGTGTATACCACATCTTCTTTATCCATTCATCTGTTGATGGACACTTAGGTTGCTTCCATATATTGGCAGTTGTAAATAATGCTGCTGTGAACATTGGGGTGCATGTATCTTTTTGAATTAGTGTTTTTGTTTTTTTCAGATATATACCCAGGAGTGGAATTTAATCTATTTCGTTATAGACAGATACCAAGACTTAAATAGGTTAGATTTATGATTTATAGTAGAAAAGAATTAATTACACCCACAAAATTATCAATACATAAAAATAATTTGGAATTCCATAACACTGAGACTCTAGTAATCCTAACTGTGATTACATGCCTAATTGGGGGAAACCAAAAAAAAAGGCCATCTCAGTGATTTCTAGGGACACCTATATGGAGCCAGAATAAGTGAGTGTTTAGAATTAAGCCCTTTGAAAAGAGGTTAAGTTTAAAAGTCAAAATAGTTTAAATAATTTCTTCTGAAAGGAATGGTCTGGATCACCTCTTTTACACCAGTAAGAAATACGCAGCAGGTGACTCACCCAGTCTGGCCAGTGAAAACGCTGTGGATGAAGCATCTTTGTTTCATACCTGGCCTTTGGAGATAACAGATCTCACCCCTTATCTCAGTCCCACTCTCTACTTGCTCTGAGCCTTGGCCAGGTCGCCTTGCCTCTCTGAGCCTCAGTTTGCTCATCTCTAAAACAGACCAGTGGGTGCACAGCTCCTAGAGGCCTGGTGAGGCTGAAATGAGGTGATGCATGTGCAGTCGTAAAGCACTAGGACCTTGCCCAGCATATTGTGAGAACTCGATAGACAGTGAGTATCAGTTTTAAAAGCCTACGAGAGTGGCTCCTTCAGCTTCTTCACCTCTAAGAGAGAAAAACCCTGTGATGTATAACTTCTAAATCGACACGTCCTTGTACACTGCCTTTTGTGCCAATAATGAAAGGACATGCTTGTTTTCAAATGCCAAAAGTCCCACAAAAGAAATAACTGGAAATTACATACCTCACCTCAGCACCCCTCCCTTCCAAAAGAGAGAACAGCTTTTCATTTATAACCACTGGACATCTTAATCCAAGAAGAATCCTCATCATATTGCAGATTGATGTCGTGTGAACAAAGCCTATTATAAATCGATACCACAGTGCATCTTTCCTTGTTGTTCCAAATTTCAAAGGGCTAGATTACCCTGCTGCGTATTTCTTTTTCCAGTTCAAAGCTTACAAGAAGCTGACAAAAGAAACTGGCCCATATAGTTCAACTTACTTTAGTGAGAAACAGCATGTTCCATGGATAAATATAAAAATGAGACCCAGACTTCCCAAGGCTCAGGATTTCCATGCTAGTGGAACTGTCAGAAAATATGTATCAAAATAAAGACTTTTTCACAAATGTGCAAGTCTTCACAACACCCATAGGGATGGGCAGTATCCAAAATTAAGGTGGTGCAAGGGCAAAAAATTTTTGAACAAATGTGAGGAAGCAGGCATCCGTGTTTTCTGTTATAGGCATTCAAAGCCAGTGTGCTGTCTCCCTTTTCTGTGTTGCATCTGCTCTGATTCTTCAGTTTGGTTTCAAATATATAACTACTTTCTAACTCCTACCAGTTCATTAATTTTTGACAGAAGGCTATCAAGAAGTCAAAACTCTGTTTTAGGCTAATGTGGTTTACATTAGAGTACAACACATTTCTTCCCCTCAGAGAGGGCTTGGTTTATTGCCTCAGTATTAAGAATATGCTTTTTAGGGGCTTCCCTGGTGGCGCGGTGGTTGAGAATCTGCCTGCCAATGCAGGGGACACGGGTTCGAGCCCTGGTCCGGGAAGATCCCACATGCTGCAGAGCAACGAGTAGCCCCCGGCTCGCTGCAACTATAGAAAGCCAGCGCGCAGCAATGAAGACCCAAAGCAGCCAAAAATAAATGAATAAATAAATAAATTAAAAAAAAAAAAAAGAATATGCTTTTTATTCTTATTTTTAAAATTTATTTTACTGAAGTATGTTGTTTTACAGTGTTGTATTAATTTCTGCTGTACAACAAAGTGATTCAGTTATTCATACACATATATATATTCTTCTTCATATTATTTTCCATTATGGTTTATTACAGGATATTGAATGTAGTTCCCTGTGCCATACAGTAGGACCTTCCTTGTTTTTTATCCATTCTGTATAATAGTTTGCATCTGCTAATCCCAAACACCTAATTTATCCCTCTGCAATCCCCTTGCCCCTTTGGTAACCCTAAGTCTGTTTTCTATGTCTGTATGTTTCTGTTTCATAGATAAGTTCATTGTGTCATATTTTTAGATTCCATATGGTATTTGTAAGTGATATCATATGGTATTTGTCTTTCTCCTGACTTACTTCACTGAGTGTGGTAATCTCTGGGTCCATCCATGCTGCTGCAAATGGCAGTATTTCATTCTTTTTTATGGCTGAGTAGTATTCCAATGTGTGTGTGTGTGTGTGTGTGTGTGTGTGTGTGTGTGTATACAGACATATACATATACATATACGTACATACCACATCTTCTTTACCCATTCATCTGTTGATGGACATTTAGGTTGTTTCCATGTCTTGGCTATTGTGAATAGTGCTATGAACACAGGGGTGCGTGTATCTTTTTGAATTATAGTTTTGTCTGGATATATGCCCAGGAGTGGGATTGCTGGATCATATGGCAACTCTATTTTTAGGAACCTGCATACTGTTTTCCATAGTGGCTGCACCAATTTACAAGGAATATTCTTTTTGAGGTATTGTTGGATTGGCTGAATTACTAGAAGGACTTGGTTTTCCAAAGACTAGTTTCCTTTGCCTGAATGACAATCAGTACTGATATGTTCTGGGCTCCGTGGGTAATACAAAAGCAGTAAGAACAATCATTGCCCTTTGGGAACCAACAATTTAAGTAGGATGGAGTGTTCAGAGACTGTAAAGACAACAGGCAGTGCGTGGTAAGAGCTATACATGTGCTGTGGACACAGGGAAGTACTCTGACTGAGCCATGAGGCAGGCTTCAAACATTTGGCTTCAGGGTGTTAAAAGTTTAGGCTTGAGGAAGAGTGTCCTGAGCCACGCTGCGGAGATGGATATGACCTAGATGCAGATGGAAGGAGCGGACAAGTAGCTTGCTTTGGGTTGTTTAGTGGACACCATCCATATTCTGCCCCATATGCCCTTGGCCCTTCTGCGTTCACCCACACCTGTGGGAGACAGTTTCTTTATACAGAGACAAATCCCCACTTCAGCTTCCTGTTCTCTCTGCTTCTCTGCCTGAGAGGAGTGTGGGCAAACAGGCAGCAGGTTCAACCTAAAAGTGTAAACGTGTGTGTGTGTCTGGTGGGGGACCTAACACCCCCAGAGTAAGCCTCAGCCCAGAGGAGATGGAAATGGTGAGTAAATGCCCCACCCCTGTCCTCTGACGTGGTGATTCTGAACCGTATTCCTCTTCAATTTCCCAGGAGATTCCAGAGGGATTGAGTCTCAGGTGCCCACAGCCATAAGCCCGTTGGTAACTCAGTGTTTATTGACTTTTCTCCCTTCTCTCCTTTGTGCTTCATAAACTAGCTTCACCCGAGTCCTTGTCCCAGTGTCTGTTTGGGGGTCTATAAGGCAGAGCCAGATGGGAGGAAGGATGATGTTCCATGATGTGGTTCCAGCAAACGACACCAGGAAAGTTTCTGCTGCTTCGCAGTACCATCAGCACTTCAGCCGTAACCACTTGCTTGTCATTCGCCAAATGTGCATGCTTGCTCACACCATAGGTCCTTTACTGGTTCTCTGCCCACCAGGAGAAATAGTCCGCGTGCCCATTCCACCTCTAGTCTGCCTAAAGAAGTTGCTATTTATCCCTCCAGATTCAGTCCAGGCATAGACTTCTCTGTGCAAACCCTCCTCCATCCCACTTTGCCAGTTCCTCACAGGGCTGAGCACGCCTGTCTCTTCATACCCATGCCCCGTCATAGCATTTAGCATATGATTTGGAGACAGCTGGTCTGCCTGTCTGCGACTTAACTGTGAACTCCTTAAGGGCAGGCTGGGACTTCCTTCTTTTCTCTGAATTCCTAGGACCTAACCATGGGCCTGGTGAATAAACAAATTCTCAACACATGTTTTTTTTAAATAACAGTGTCCTAGAGGTGGCAGCCCCCAGTGACTCCTGGTTTCATGATTTCCTAGTGAGAATCTGTGCAGCTGGATTTTATTTTCAGAGGTCTTTGTTTGCCCTTATTCTCAACCTAAACTTCTTAGGACTGGGAACTACAGAATTCGGTTAACCTCCTGAACATGAGAGAAATCTACTAATGTACTGAAGCCAGAGCAATACTACTGTGCCCACACTCCACTATGGCAGAAATTCAGAAAAAGCCTACTTGTATATTTTCACTCTCATTGTGATAGTAGATCTTCTGGGAACTATATTTTCCTTTTTACAACATATTTTTCCATGATAGCCTTGTTCTCAAAATTTCCAGCTTTTTCTGTTCATATTTTAATGCCATTCACTTCTTTTTCTCATCTCATCAGTTTGATTCTTGTAGATTTTTTCCTCATCTTGCCTATCTCCAGAGTCAGAGCTTTTGTTTGATTCAGGTTCCTGAATTTATTTCCCACTTGCTGCCTACATAGACTAAAAACTCCACCAAAGGATGAAGCCTCAAATGGTAAAGCCCAAAATCCATCCACCAGCCTTTGGCTGGCTTACATTAGATCCACTCTCTTGTTTTTGCTGACCTGTCCTGGTGTCCCACCTTTATTTTGGAATCTTTCTTTTGCTTTCCTTCCCCCTTTCTCTTTTTTTTCTCTCTGCCCTTACGTGTAGGAGACCCAGCGCTCCATCCTCAGTCTCTGCTTTGCTCCTTATTACCCCAGCAGCACCTATACCGTTTCAGGGCTTGCATTGCCCCTGCCCACCAGTTAAGTCCCTTTTTTGACTCTAGCCCTAAGCTTTTCAACAGAATTTGAGTTCTGCCATCCATCTTCCTCTGGAGTGTCTGCACTCTGTGTTCTGTGAATGACTTCAGCTCATATTAAGAATTAAACCCATCTTCCTTCTTTTCCAGCTTCTACTTTTTGCAGGCTTCTTGATCACAACCATCGTGTTCATCTATGATTCTTTCCCCTCTGTTTCCCCTCATAGTCAGTCAGATACAAAGCCACAGAGAACTTATCTCCAAAAGATATACCACATCCAAATAAACTGCTCTATTCTTACTACTGCTGCCATCTTTAAAGGCTTTCCTGAACCTTATTTGGAATCACCCCAGTAGCTTTCTGATTCATCTTTCCATTTGAATCTCTCCTTCATCCATCTACTCTCTTTATGCCACTAGGTGAATTTATTAGTGTCATCATTCAGCATTACACATCAGCGAGAACCCTTGAGTGGAAGTCTAGAAACCTCAACACCGACCAACTGGATACTAATCTTCTTTACCCTCCAGAACCTCACTGTGCCATCTTTAAAATGTGAAAAATGGGCTAAATGATTTCTACATCTCTGTCTTGCCCTACAGTTTTTTTCAATACCTTTATTGAGATATAATTTACATACTTCATAAAGTTTACTTGTTTAAAGTGTATAATTCAATATGTTTGAATGTATTCACAGAACTGTGGAACTTTTATCATCTAATTCTAGAATATTTTTATCGACCCTAAAAGCAAACTATTAGTAGTCGCTCTTCATCTTCCCCGACCCCACTCTCCAGCCATAGGCAACCGCTAATATATTTTCGGTCTCTATAGATTTGCCTGCTTTGGACATTTTATATAAACGTGATCAAACAACATGTGGACTTTTTTGTCAGTCTCCTTTCACTTAACATAATGTTTGCAAGGTTTATCCCTGCTGTAGCATGTATCAGTACTTCATTTTTGTGGCTGAATCATATTAAATTTATGGATATACCACATTTTATTTATCCATGCATCCATTGATGGACATTTGTATTTCCACTTTTTGGCAATTAGGAGTAATGCTGCTATGACAGCTCTAAAATTTTAGACATTATTCTTATCATCATACCAAGAGAGAAGTGGAGCAATATTCCATTTTTCATTACTCTTTACAGATAAACTGTAAAAAACTATCTTTACACAAGGATGGGGGACTGTCAAAGGAAAACTCTATTGACAAACATCTGAGAAGGTCTCTCACCCCACCACCAAAAAAAAAAAAAAAAAAAAAAAAAAGAACTTGAAGAAGTTTCTGTTACTGCTTTCAACTGTGTAGCCATGTCTATTAAAAGCCACTTGTAAATAGCTAACTTCAGCTCTGGCATGCCATAGATTAGCCATATTTGTTTTCCAGGGAAGATTATAAATAGAGGGGGAAGGGGGGAGTGAAACAGAATGTATTTTGCAAATGAGCCCAGATGGAAAACTAACAGATGGCCATGCACTGTATTTTGTGTGTTCAGACCTACATTTAAATTAAAATTTTTCATAATTATGATTAACGTCTGTAGCAGTACTAGTTTTCCTGTAGTGGCATCATATATCATGTATAGGAGGTATTGAATAGAACATTTTCATGAAAAGGTTGCAGACTTTATACAAATTTTGGTACTTGCCTGCCCTTCACTTAAGAAGGAAACAAAACAAAACCTCACTCAGCAACGACGGCAAGTGCTGAGAAAACTTCAATGCAAGTGGACTTTCTATAATAAGCCCGTCTGCCGCCATCTGGCTTTTCCTCCCATGTTAAAACTCAAAGCCAGTCATTCTGTGCAGAGGGGGAAATAATGGGCTCTTATTTGCATGGCTATATTTCTTTTTAGATTCTGATGTGAAGAGTTTTCTTTGGGATCACACACGGTTTTTGATTCTCATCGATATAAGCATTATTTATTTTCTAATGGTAGATGTCTCATCTTACATGTTATCCAGTCTCATCTGCTAACACCCTTTACCCCTTCCCGTTGGTAACTCTGTGTCTTCTTATTTTCCCAGCCTTCTTAGAGGTCAGCAGTGTTGAGCAGGGCCCGTGAAATGTCTTTCCATCCAGAATCAGGAGTTGGGAGTCTGCACAACGGAAGTGTGAAGCCTGACTCGCTCTTTCTAGAACCTTTGGTCAGCTGGGTGGACGTTGTGCTAATTCAGATTCTAGATGTATAAAATGGGGGGATCTCACTTCTCTTCAGAAGGTGTCTGATCTACTCTTCCCATTCTTGCTCTGCCACGGTGCTGTGCCCTGGGGTGTGGCCAGGCTGCCTCCCATTGGGGTGGCTCCTTACTCCTGTCTCCTGATCCTCTGACATACTCTTCCCCTCGTTTTGGATTTTTGCCTCCATCACAACATCACAGCTGTGCTCAGTTTTGACTTACAACACTGTCTCAAAGTTGGCATTTTGCCTTGAGCAGGATTCTTCCTCCTCTGACATAATTTTTCTTTCCTGGTATGAGAGATATCAGTCACAGTTCTGCTGTTTGGCTCCAACACAACATGGTCCTCAAGGTGACCCCTCTGAGGGCCTCTACTGGCCACGGTCCCCTCTAGGGGGAAAGACCTTGGTGAGGAGCTCCAGCTGGACAGACCAGCTCATGTATCGCCCTAGGATGACACTGACCACAGCAGGTCTACGCATAGGAGGGGAATTTTCTTTACTGATATCCCACAGCTGCTGCATTTTGATCAAGGCAGCAACTGATATTGACAAACATACCGAATTTACATGGTGGTAAGACCCAAGGTTTACTGTTGGGATGCTAGTCTATTCATATTAACAACATCCATTGAATCTGGAAAGTGGAATTGAAGAAACTTTGATTTATGCTTTCTGGTTTTGCATTGGAAATTTTACCCTCTAAATACACTAGGGAGAACTGAGTGCAAGGTAAAGATGGGAGTGTAGACAACTGCTTTAGGATATTTCACTTACAATTTGGAAAAGTTAAACTAACGTTTTGAAAAAAACTCATCTGTCCCTTTTCAGGTTCTCAAGAACCTGCAAAGGAGAAATGCGAGGGACTAAGCGGCAGCTGCCCATTTATAAGTCAAACCAGCAGCTTTGTTCTATGAATATTTAAAAATATCCAATGTGCCTATTCATTGGAGAATGAGCATATATTTGATGCCAAAAAAGAAGTCTCAGAAGAGCTGCTGAGCACTTAACAACATCACTAATTACTTGTGTAACGTTTGGCAAACAGTCAAAACCAGAATTTTTTTCTAGGAAACATATTTTTACACATTTGTCCTACCTACAAAAATAACCAGTTGAGATGCATATATTTTCACTTGCACATGTTTGCATTGCTGAGGCATAAACCAGTCCTCCCTTAGAAGGTTCGTTTCAAAGTTATTAGCTAATTCATAAGCCCAGCAAACCTGGGAGCCCACAAGCATATGCTTTGCGTTGAAACACCAGCTTGGTAATCAAACGAGGAGCAATCTAACGTGAGCTTTCAAGGCAGGTGAATATGACCATAAATCATGGTTCTGCACATAGGTTTGTATTTTCTATTCTTAATTACATGTGTGCAAATCTCCATTTGTTTATCGTTGCCTAATACAGCGTGTGGGCTATTTGCATTCCCAGAGGCACATTTCCATGGTGTGCACTTCTCCCAGAAAACAAAAATTGGCTCAACCATTAATTTGAATATTAAGTACAAAAAGAGATACAGAAGTGAATGCTCTTCAATTCAGCAAATACTTCTGGAACACCTGTGCAAAGTGCTGATAGGTAGACACAGGAAATCCATTTCACCTAAACTCACTGAAGCTCTATTTCCTCACCTATAAAATGGGAGTAATAGGGGGAAAAAAGAAGTATTCCTTTGAAGTGCTATATAAATACGAGTAAGAGGTAGTAAATTGCAATCCAATACTTTTTGTTTTGTTTTGTCAACATCACTTAATTACAGATATTTTTCGGTGGACTTCATGAATGTGGTGGGAACAAACATAGAAGGCGTTGCTTTTACATTCAAGTTACCTATTATTTTTTTCTTTTATCCATCTCATATTATCTGAGAAAGGATTTATGATAGCCAATGCCAGTCAAAAGTGTGTGTGATGTACAAGCAATATGACCTAGGGGTACATTTCTTATTTGGGAGATGCTACCCGTTTTGTGATAACAGAAAGAAAGCAGGGGGCTGGCTAGCTCTACATAAGTTTAAGGAAAGATAAAAAAAGAAGACTTTCAGATTGCTCCTTGGTGACTCAGTGGGTTTCCTCAGAGAGACAAGAAAGCAAGGAACAACAACAGATGATTCACATGGTATTGAAAATGACATGTCTAAGTGTAGCCTCTCTGGAGCTGTATCTGCCTGTAAAATGGAAACCTACACGTCCTACCTATCACACGGTGTCCTTATGAAGATCCAAACCCATACTGTATCTAAAAGCTCTTTATAAATACCGACCAGCCAGGTCTTCATTATTTTCCTCTTAATCTGAGTTTAGGAGATGAGAAAACAGGCATTAAAGAGCATTAATAGATATCCTTCCTCAAAGGAATAGGAGTAAATGAGTAAGCCAAGAGACACCTTGGGTTCCACCTAACTTTAACATTTACATCTAACTATCCATGATGTTTTCTCCTCATGGCCATCTGAGAAGCGAGGGTGATGTATAATGGCAAGAATAAAGCTGGATCCTGCCCGTCAGGGACAGAATGAGAAAGCAAAAGTAAGTTGTCGATTCAGACCTCCAGTTCTTCTCTGTAACATAAAGATGCTGGGTCAGATGCTCTCTGAGAGCTCTTCTAACTCTGATGGTCCCTTAGAGAATACATGAGTGCTCGTGTATGTGTGTGGAGGTGAGTGATGACATCAGTGATGTCATGGGGACCTTCTCTTCATAATCATGAGGGGTGAGCATCAGAAGATTCTCCTAATACAAGGCAGTTGGGAGCCATGCTTTAGGGCCTAAGGGTGGCCTTCTCAGGTGGCCACTAAGGGTTAGAGAAGCTTGTTCTGAAAAGCCAGGTCTTTTGTAGGCCCAGCTTATTGGCTAAGACCCTGCCATTCATTAGTCCCTTATCAGTGTCACTAGTTTCCTTCACATGCACTACAAAAGTGTGATTTCCCCAGGTTACCCCAGCCACTGCAGTGGCAGAAAATCATACTTGCAACGGCCTTTAAAGGGTGTTTCAGATTAGAAGTGGACCGCAATTTATGGCCTCAGAAGCCACAGGCAATTGACCTTCTCCATTTAAGAATCTCGCTTGAGAAGACCCAGAAAGTGCTTCTATATCCTTTTTCTTTTTCCTGTGCTTCTCTCATCTGTCCATATTCTTTCCTTTACTCGTACACTCATTCACTTATTAGGTAATTCCTTCATTAGTGTTCTTTCTAAAGAGCCGTTGGCTGTTGAAACCTTGGTCAGTTTAGTCATTGCTGATTGACTGGAGACCTGGGTCATTTTTGGAAAACGGCCTCCCAAAGTGGCTTTCTCTTGCCAGACTATAAAGTCATAATTAGAAATGTAAGTTCTGAACTGAGCTGAAGGGAAAGATGTGGGTAAGAAAACTATTACTTTGAAGAGCGAAGAGGTTAAGTAATTTGCCCAGGGTCCCTAAGTGGCAGGGTTGGAATTCAAACCCCAGTCTTCCTGATGCCAAATCCTATATTTTTCCAGGAACCCCACACCATCAATAGGGATGAAAATTATCCAGAAAAGCAGCCACTCACTAAAAGCTTCCTTCCTGCCTGCAGAGTTTCCAAAAGGCACCACATCCCTGTGCTTTTTAATCCTGGGGACGCTCTTCATGACTGAATCATTGCAGCAGTAACTGAATCTTAGGTCCTAACCTGCTGGCCTCAGCACCTTTACAAGCCTGCTTTCTACAGTCATTGCACTACATGGCCCTGATTTAACATTTCTCTACATTTTATATTCAGGCTAAGTTGATTTCCTGGGAAATCATGATAGAGAGTCTTCATCACAATATACTGAGTTGGATGCACTTAGTACTTGGGGTTTGTAGCATCGGATGTGCATGTCCTAAGAGCTTCCCTCTCTATTGTCTGAAGGCCTTACTTCTTGGGTGGTCTTGGCGGTGGCAGCAGAAACCTTCACAGCAGAGCACAGGAGATCCTTCCATTAATATCAAGTAGCAGAGCTGGAGATACCTGCCAGTAGCCCAGTGTGTAATCAGAGTTGCGGGTCATGCAGAGAAACTTCTATTTCTTCTATTAAATGGCCAAGTATATAGTTGTAGTCTGGCATTCACTAAAATAGGTTCTATGTGACAGGACTTTTTAATTGATCTCTGGTGTTTTGGGGGCTGCCCTTTTCTATATTTTATTTTGCCAGAGGGAGTATTTTATAGAGGGAGTATAAATCCCAAGTAATTGACACAAGTGTGTGAGAACTCTCATCTCTTTCTATTCTGGAAACTAATGGATCAGTTTCAGCTCTCATGCGCTGGGCTTGTGAGAAATAACCTCAGTTAGCGTTGTGTCAGGTTTTGGAGGCTCATGTGTTGCTGAACCTTTGCAGAAGAGAAGTGGGATGTCATTATGTATCATGGCCTTGGTTGGTCCTAGTTATGGTCAGACCGCTCAAACTAGATCCATGTGGCCCGTTGAGGATGACAGCTCTCTGTAGCTTCCTGGCAGTGTTTGCCCCTAAGTTTCTTGAGTAAGTATCTCCTCTGCTTCATTCACCTCTGAACCTTGCTTGCCAAGGACTTGCTGTCTCCATGCTAGTCCTGCCAGGAAGCAGGTCTGTGATGGTTACTCTTACGTGTCAACTTCACTGGGACAGGGGCTCCCCAGACATTTGGTCAAACATTATTCTCGGTATGTAAGCGAGGATGTTTCTGGATGGGATTAGCATTTGAATCAGTAGACTGAGTAAAGCAGATTTGTCCCTCCTCATGTAGGTGGGCCTCATCCAGTCTATTGAAGGCCTGAATAAAACAAAAAGCCTGACCCTCTTGGGAGTAAGGGGAACTCCTCCTGCCGGACTGCCTTTCAAGTTGGGACACAGCATTTTGTTTTGTTTTGTTTTGTTTTTCTTTTTTAAAAATTGAATTACAGTTGGCTTACAATATTGTATTAGTTTCAGGCATATGACATAGTAATTCAGTATTTTTAGATAACACTTTATACAAAGTTATTATAAAATATTGACTATATTCCCCATGCTGTACATTACATCCTTGTAACTTATTTATTTTATACTTAGTAGTTTGTACCTCTTAATCCCCTCCACTGATTTTGCCCCTCCTCCCACCCCCTCCCCTCTGGCAACCACTAGTTTGTTCTCTGTATCTGTGAGTCCGTCTCTGTTTTGTTATATTTGTTCATTTGTTTTAATTTTTAGATTCCACGTGTAAGTGAAAGAATACAGTATTTGTCTTTCAGTCTGGCTTTTCTCTAAGTATAATACCCTCCAGGTTCATCCATGTTGTCACAAATGGTAAAATTTCATTCTTTTTTTGTGGCTGAATAACAGTCTATTGTGTATATATACCACACTTTACCCATTCATCTGTTGATAGACACTTAAGTTGCCTATATATTTTGGCTATTGTAAATAATTCTGCAGTGAACGTTGGGGTGCATGTGTCTTTTTGAATTAGTGTTTTGCTTTTTTTCCGATACACACCCAGGAGTGGGATTGCTGGATCATATAGTAGTTCTGTTTTTAGTTTTCTGAGGAGCCTCCATACCGTTTTCAACAGTGGCTGCACCAATTTCCATTCCCACCAACAGTACATGAAGGTTTTCCCCTTTTCCTCCATATTCTCACGATAGGACATATAGGTTTTCTTCATGCCTTTAGACGTAAACTGAAACATCAGCTCTTCTGGGTCTTCAGCCTGCAGATCTCGAGACTTGTCAGCTTCCATAACTGCATGAGCCAATTCCTTCTAATAAATCAATCTCTCTCTCTCTCTCCTATTGGTTCTGTTTCTCTGAAAATCCTAATACAAAGGCATAGCTCTTCTCTGCTGCTGCCGTTCACAGATCTCTCTCCTCGTTCTCCTCTTCTCTTGCCCAGGCTTCCACTCCTACTTCTGTCAAACTTCTGGCCAAGATAACTGAGTATGTACAAGTATCTCCTTGTATTAGTGTCCTAGAGCTACTGTAATAAAGTAACACACTGAGTGTCTTAGAACAACAGAAATGTACTTCCTCACAGTTATGGAAGCTAGAGGTCTGAAATCAGATGTCAGCACGACCAGGCTGTCTCTGAAGGATCCAGGGAAAGATAGTTAATTGCCTCTTGCAGATTCTGGTGGCTGCTGGCAACCTTTGGTGTTCCTTGGCTTGCAGCTACATTAGGAATTTCTGCCTTTGTCTTTACGTGGCTGTCTTCTCTCTCTAAGTGTCTCTAATTTCTCTTTTTATAAGATGTCCAAAGACATCAGTCTTTGGAGTAGGGACCACCTGAATCTAGTATGATCTCATCTTAACTAAATACGTCTGCAAAGAATCTTGTAGACTATTTCTATTCCCTATGAGAATTACCTCTTATACATGTACACACACACACACACACACACACACACAGAAAGCACACTCTGCCCTTGAGATAATATCCACAGAGCCAGCTGTGATACATGCTTGAACATAGAGTAGGAAGAATATAAAATAAAGAGAAATGATAGATGATAATTTCTCAAAATATGTTTCTGATTCATTGGTAAGAAGTATCTACTATTAGAAAGCATTGCACAGTATAACACTTATATTTTGACATGCTCAGAATTGACTCCTGCCACAGCTAGATCCCTTAGGATGCAAAGGAGTCGTACGACGCTCCCTTTGATGCTAGAGGCATATGTCAAGGTTCCAGGGCAATGTGGGAGTAGTATGAAAAGTTACCTCATCAGCTGCATGGTCAGCCTTCCCGTGGCCATATCGGGTTGCTTCTAGCCTCTCCTGTAGTCCCCCATTCAATCTGCTGTGGCTATGGTAGCAGAGTTGGTTTTACTAACCAGGAATGTTAAGTGAAAAGACCGGCATTCCTCAAGAGGTGCCAAGTACTTGGCTGCCAACTAACACGTCTGGGGAGGCTCCACTCAGCCTGTCCAATTCACTTCCATTTTCTATTCACAGCTCAAGGTTTGTGTTCTCCAGTCAAAACTAGAGTTCAGTATGATTTTTGGAGTCATCTCTATGTTTTATGGGATTGAGAGTCATACACTCAAGATAAACTCACCTCTGGGAGTTCCCTGGTGGTCTAGTGGTTAGGACTTGGTGTTTTCACTAACATAGCCCAGGTTCAGTCCCTAGTGGGGGAACTGAAATCCCATAAGCTGTGGCTGGCAAAAAAAAAAAAAAAAAATTATGAAAGATAAGCTCACCTCTCTGGTGCAGGTTCATCAGTGAAGATGACTGAGAACCTCTCCCATCTCCAAACTCTCCTTCTCCTGGCATCCTTTTGGGGTTGAGCCCTTATAAAAGATAAATATACATGTCAGTCCCAAACTCCTTAACTATCCCTCCCCCCACTGCTATATTTAAAATAGATAACCAACAAGGACCTACTGTATAGCACAGGGAACTCTGCTCAATATTATGTAACAAGCTAAATGGGAAAAGAATTTGAAAAAGAATAGATACATGTATAACTGATCACTTTTCTGTACACCTGAAACTAGCACATCATCGTTAATCACCTACACTCCAATATAAAATAAAAAGTAAAAAAAAAGACAAATATAAATCTAAATACAAACAGAATAACTCAGTCCTCAGCAGCCAGAAAATATAAATAATTAATGTCACTCTAACAGTTATACTCCAAGTTCCAGTGTTATTTTTATCTGCTTGCTCATATAGGACCACTTCAAAGACCCCCTCTCCCCCAAGTATTTCAGGGAATCCACATAAGATTATATCAGACACTGCAGCAAACACCTCATCTGCCTCACCTCGTATCCTGTAGACAACATTTTACTCCAGTCATTAATGTAAGAACCACCTTTACAAGTGTAACCTGAGAGTATGTAGCCTCAGCTGCACCAGGAATCTCTTGTTTTCTGTCAGGGACTTCTCCCATTCTGAGTTTTGTCTAAGGGAAAGGTACTCCCACGTGTATAAACCTGGGCCAGTGGGGGATGAGAGTCATGCATAAATGTTTCCATCTTCCGTGATCCCTCAAATGGGTAATTCTGAGGAGAATTCTACATGGCATTTCAGAGACTTCCAGTAGGATGGAACGTCAGTTACCCAAGTGGTGATCAATTCAGTAATATATTTTTGTACTGGTGTTACCACCCTCCCTATTCAATCTTTCCAGCCCCCAACTCCTGTTCCCTGGGATTACCACACACAAGCCATTGACGTGAGCTCTACTTTCTGGGGGAAACACATATGCTAAAGACATTGCTTCTTTGCGACAAATACAGAGTAATATCAACCATATTCTTTCTCTTTAGCTCAACTTCAGCTAGTCAAAATACGCATGCTACTCACGAACCTTCCTGAAGGAATCTCCCTGTTGCCTCTGCTAATAGTATCCCACATAAGGTTGTTGATGTGTTAAGCTACTTCCTCGAAATGTTCTAAACCAGGAGAACCATCTCCTCCCTAACTCTGAGCTACACTTTGTCACTGCATCCTATAACAAGACAGCTTGGTCAAGAACGTTAAAAAGCCTCTGGTGAAAATAGCTTCTCCATCTTTTGGTGTCATTTCTTTCTAAACACAGAAAGCAGCCCAGACCAAGAGGACATACACAGAAAAGCTACATGTCAAATATTTCCTCTAGTCTCTCAATCATTATCCTACCTCTCACCGCCCCCCTCTTACAAAAACAAACATACCAAGTTCTTCACTTCTCTTTTAGTCAAAGCAAAAAGTTGCGTGTTACCAATACATACGAACAACTGTATGTTGGACTAAGAGGGTAGTGGGGAAGAGGGTCATTTATGATTCTGCCCTGAATCAGCCAAATTCTGACTGCCGTGTGCTATTTTAGTGAATTTTTAAATTTTTCTTTATTTTTTTAAAGTTTTATATAATTTTGTAACGTTACTTTCCATTTACAGTTATTACAAAATATTAGCTATATTCCCCATGTTGTACAATACATCCTTGAGCCTGTCTTACAATACTTTGGACCTTCCACTCCCTCAACCCTATATTGCCCCTCTGCACCCCTCCCCATTGATAACCACTGGTTTGTTCTCTGTATCTGTGAGTCTGCTTCTTTTCTGTTATATTCACTAGTTTATTTTATTTTTCAGATTCCATATATAAGTGATATCATACATGGTTTATCTTTCTCTGTCTGACTTACTTCACTTAGCATAATACCCTCCAAGTTTCTTCCATATCTTGACAATTGTAAATAATTCTGCTATGAACATTGGGGTGCATGTATCTTTTCAAATTAGTGGTTTTGTTTGTTTTTCCAGATATATACCCAGGAGTGGAATTGCTGGGTCATATGTTAGTTCTCTTTTTAGTTTTTTGAGAAACCTCCATACTGTTTTCCATAGTGGCCGCACCAACTTACATTCCCACCAACAACGTATGAGGTTTTTCTTCTCTCCACATTCTCGCCAACATTTGTTAATTGTGTTCTTTTTGATGATAGCCATTCTGATGGGTGTGAGGTACTATCTCACTGTGGTTTTGATTTGCATTTCCCTGATGATTTGAGATGTTGAGCATGTTTTCATGTGCCTGTTGACCATCTGCATTTCCTCTTTGGAAAAATGTCTATTCAGTTCTTCCACCCATTTTTTAATTGAGTTGTTCATTTTTTTGATGTTGACTTGTGTGAGCGATTTATATACGTTGAATATTAATCCCTTATCAGTCACATCATTTGCAAATATTTTCTCCCATTCAGTAGGCTGTCTTTTTGTTTTATCAATGGTTTCCTTTGCTGTGCAAATGCTTTTAAGTTTAACTAGGCCTCATTTGTTTATTTTTGCTTTTATTTCCTTTACTTTAGGAGATGGACCCAAAAAAATACTGCTGTGATTTATGTCAAGGAGTATTGTGCCTATGTTTTCCTCAAGGAGGTTTATGGTATCTGGTCTTACATTTAGGTCTTTAATCCATTTTGAGTTTATTTTTGTATATGGTGTTAGAGAATGTTCTATTTTCATTTTTTTTACATGTAGCTGTCCAGTTTTTCCAGCACCACTTATTGAAGAGACTATCTTTTCTCCATCATATATTCTTGCCTCCTTCGTCAGAGATTAATTGACCATAAGTGCATGAGTTTATTTCTGGGCTTTCTATCCTGGTCCATTGATCTATATGTCTGTTTTGTGTGTGAATTTTTACTTTCTATTTTTATCAAAATTTTACTTGTATACATATAAAAGCCAATTCTTCAAGTTAGTTACCAAAAGTAACAGTTTCTTCCCTCCCCCACCATTTGCCTTTTTTAAAGGTAATCTTTAAAATTTCTACTCATTTAACCCTTTCACAGCTTATGTCCATATGTCTAAAAAGTGTATCAATAATTGTTAACTTTTAAAAGATATTATTATGTCTTTCTTTCTGATTTAGGAATATGAAGAGTTTTCACTTCAGCTCTAGCACTAAAACACTTATACTTTTTCCTTCCCCTATCCTCCCAATAAAGTTATATCACAATTTATTTGTGTCAGTACTCAGTGTTTACTTTACTATGGCTGTGCAAATGCTATTCAGAGCTAAGAAACTACGATAGGAGTTTTTTCCCTGCAATACTTTTTCCTTTGCCTGGAATTAATAATTTTTTTGCTTTTTACTTTGTATAGCTCTGAGTATATTTATCACTATTTCAGCCCCAAACTTTCTGCCAACTATTTCAATATGCTGTCAACCAATTTGCACATGAAGCATTCCAACAGTTTCATCTTCTTGGAGAATTCTCTCCTGGAGCCTTCTGACATGCTCCAGCTGGACTAGTTGCCAATCAACTACTTGACAGCCCTTTTATGGAAATCTCCTTTCACCATCATCAGACAACTTTACCTTTCATCTGTGTCAACTCTTCCTCTTCCGTTTCCTGTACTCCATGCTTTTCACTGCTTGATTTGCTCTCATATTGATGGAGGTCATCTTCTAAGAGCTTCCTGAGAAGTCATTCATGGGAGATAAATTATTTAAGATTGTGCATGTCTGAAAATATTTTTATTCTATCCCAATACTTGATTAATGTTTAGCTGGGTATAGAATTTTAGGTTGGAAGTCATTTTCCTTTAGAATTTTGAAGGTGTTTCTCATTTTCTTCTATTTTCCTATGCTAGTCTTAACAAATTTAAAACCATATTGATTACTAATCTTTTATGTGAGCCCTAATTTGTTTCTTACCTGGAAGATTTTAGGGCCTGTTCTTTGTCTCCAGTGTTTTTAAATTTCACTATTACTTTGCTATGAGCCTGTTTTTATTCACTATTCTAGATAGTCAGTGAGCCCCTTTAATCTGGAAAGCCATGTTCTAATCCTGAGAATTTTGCTCAAATAGCATCATTACTCTTTCCTCTGTGTTTTCTATTTTCTCTTCTGGCACTGTAACTTACTAAACCTCCTGTTCTGTCTTCTATTTTTTTTTGTTTACTTTATCTACCAAGGTTTTTTTTTTTTTTAATTGTATCATCTTTTCAGGCTTTCAATTGAGTTTTTCATTTCTGCTATAATTTTTTATTGCTTGCTAAAAACTAGTGTTATTCTCTGAATATTTCTTTTTTATATAGCATTCTGTTCTCTTTTTGTGGTTGCAATATTTTCTATCTCTGAGGTTACTAAGGAAAATAATATTTAAATTTTTTTCTCATTTCAGTGTCTCTTTACTCCAAGTTGCCTTTTTTTATTTTGTTGGTGTTGACCTTGCTTGTTAGAAGCTTTCCTCTGAATTTTTGTAATTTTTTGATTGTCTCCTTACATTGAGAATGAAAGAGTACAAACTCAATGGGATTGGAGAAACTCAGGTAGGGTTTTGGGACTGTGACCTGCTTGGGCCATTGTATGCAGGAATTCTTAATGTCACATCATTCCTCTTGTATCCTTCTTTAGATCCTCCAGAGAAAACACTTTCCACATCCTACCTGGAGGATAAAAAGTCTGGTGCAAGAATTCTGGAACCCTAGTAGGGAAGATAGCTGGGAGTCTCAGCATCTTGTAAGTATATGTTCACTTAATTTCCTATTTTCATCATGAAACAACTGTTGAGAATGTGGAGAAGCAAGCCTTCATACATTCTTATGGGATGTAATTGCCAAAACTTGGAAGCACCTAAAATATGCTTCAATAGGT
This sequence comes from Aethalodelphis obliquidens, assembly GCF_003676395.1. Classification (NCBI taxonomy): domain Eukaryota; kingdom Metazoa; phylum Chordata; class Mammalia; order Artiodactyla; family Delphinidae; genus Aethalodelphis; species Aethalodelphis obliquidens. The sequence continues at coordinate 52,178,228 of NW_020837951.1, forward strand.
GACTTGATAAACAAATTGTGGTACATCCATTCAATGGAATATTATTTAGCAATAAAAACAAATGAGCAATCAAGCCATGAAAAAACATAATGAACCTAAAATACAGATTACTAGTTGGAAGAAGCCAGTCTGAAAAGTCTATGTATTTTATGATTCCAATTATATGACATTATGGAAATGGACAGCAAAATGATCAGTGGCTGTCAGGAGTTTGGGGACAAGAGAGGAGGGATGAGTGGGTGAAGCACAAGGGATTTTTAGGCAGTGAACCTATTCTGTATGCTACTATAATGCCAGACACCTGACACCATGCATTTGTCAAAACCCACAGAACTTTACAGCAAAAAGTAAACTTTAATCTACGTACCTTTTAAAAAATCAATTAAGAGGTCAGAGATCTCAAGAAGAGAAGCAGACTGTGACAAGCAAATCTAACTCTATTACAAATGTAAGAAACAACCTCACTGAAAGGCATGGGGGGAAGCTGCTGACCTAAGTAACTTTGGAATGAGTAGAGTCTGGAGGACTAAAGCAAAAGGAAATGTATATAAGCACAGCACTCTAGGTAATAAAGTTGTTTCCCATGGGGATAGGGATTAACAAATCTGATATATGTGTATACATGCTATATGTGTATACTGGAATTGAAAAATTAAGTAATTGTATGGTAGAGGGTGTGACCCAGGATTTTTACTGTTAGAGTAGGAATCTACAGTTAAGCAAGGGAAGGAAGCTAGAATGGTCCATGTGGTAGTGAATTAGAGTTTGAGACATTATTATGTACTCACGTTTAATATAATATAGATACAGATAACATATGAAAATACTTATGGATATAAGTTTATTACTTGGGTTAATATATATACATATAGTCCTTGCTCTGTCAGTTGAGAGACCCTACAAGCAAGAGTACCCAGTAACAACAATTAAACCTAGCACCTATATCTTGGTTTCTAATATCATTCTCCAATAAATGGAACAAGGGATCCTTGGAGAAATGGTTGATTTGGGACCTAGAGTAGGAAATACACACAAGATGAGCATGGAACACATTAGCGTGGCAGAAAGGAAGAACTAAAAAAGGAAGGAAGAACTAAAGGAAGAACTAACAAAACAAAACAAAACAAAAAACCTACCTTGATGGAATTTTGCCAAAGGGAAAAAAGACAACTCAGTCCAACTTAAAGAGCTCCTAATGGCCAAAGCTGGAACAATTTGAGCAGCAAAAATAAATAAACTAACATTGTACCATACCCCAAAGTATAAAATAAATATCTCTTAGTCCATACCACATATAAATAAATGATAGAATAAATAAGTGAGGAAGAAGAGACAAACCTCCCATGCAGAAGAATTTTAAAGTGATTTATAATTAAGTATTCCATCCTCAAAAAGGGAGAGCATACCACTGCGCTCCTTCAGTGTGGGCTGCACATGGTGACTTCCTTCCAAAGAGTAGAGGATAGAAATGGGGAGAATAGTACTTTACAGAGGAGAAATCTGTTATACAATAACTCAACCAGGTGATTAGGGTCAATATCTAGAGTGTTAAATCACATTGAAAGCACATACCCTTGTTATGATAGGATGAAAATGTCACTTTACTTCTGTTATCATCTTCCCCTAAACCCATTATTCCAGTCTAGTCATGAGACAAACATCAGAAAAATTCCAGTAGAGGGGCATCCTACGAAACGCTTGACCAGTACTGGTCAAAACTGTCAAGTTCATCAAAAGTAAGGGAAGCCTGAGAAACTGTCTCAGCCAAAAGGAGCCTAAGGAGACATGACAAGTAAATGTGATGTGGTCGTCTGGAAGAAATCCCAGAATAGAAAGAGACATTAGGTGGAAAGTAAGGAAATCTGAATAAACTATGGACTTTAGTTAACAGTAATGTTTCAGTTTTGGTTCATGAGCTGTAACAAATATACCACACTAATATGTTAATAACAGGGGAAACTACCTGAAGAAATATATAGGAACTCTCTCCAAACTTTCTGCAAATCTATAACAGTTCTTAAAAAAATAGTATATTTTAATAAAATTAAACATGGAGAAAAGTATCTTATCTCAATAACTCCCCATCAAATATTTAGTAGTTTGTCTTTTACATCTCCAAAATAAATTGTTCATACACCTTAATTTTCAAACACCTGACATTACAGTCATTTGCTTCCTTATTCATTTAATCCATTACAATGATAGATTATATAGCAATTATGTTACCTTAATATACTCTCAAAGCCAATCACAAAAATCTTTAAAAAGTTATCTCAATAGGGACTTCTCTGGCGGGCCAGTGGTTAAGACACCACACTTCCAATGCAGGTGATGTGGGTTTGATCCCTGCTTGGGGAACTAAGATCCCACATGCCATGCGGTGTGGCGAAAGAGAGAAAGAGAGAAAGAGAGAAAGAGAGAGAGAAAGAAAGAAAGAAAGAAGGAAGGAAGGAAGGAAGGAAGGAAGGAAGGAAGGAAGGAAGAAAGGGACTTCAATGGAGAAAAGAATTTTTTAAAAAAGTTATCTCAGTAAACCAACACCAAGGCATCTATGCTTCTTCCTATTAAAAATGAAAACTCTATACTATAGTGAAGGGAGAAGCTAAATATTTTACGTAAATATAGGCTCTACATTATAGCAATATAAGTACCTAAATTTTTTTAAAAGTTCTTAAGAGTTATACCAAAAATAATTTAGAAGTTATTAATTAGGATCTTAAGATTCATTTTTTTCTTTAAGGGGTCTTTTCTAAATAAGAAGATAAAATAGAAAAACAAGATCAGATTATATTTTGCTGGGAGAAAGTAATCATAAGTAATCCTCTCCCAATTAAAATTATAGCAATAGTAGTTCTATTAACTTCAAAAATATTTACTGAGAGCAAGTTATGTATAAAAGTGTATAAATATCTACTAGGCAACTAATTGATGTGTTTCATTTTTTTTCCTTCTATCGTATATCAAGTGGGTACTTATTGTTTAAATATCATGTGAGAGCCTGGAGCTCAGAAGAAGGCCAGTCTAGAGGAGGATTTAGTGGTCTTCTCCCTACAAGTGATGATTATAGCAATGGGAGGAGATAACCTCTTCCACTAAATGCCCCTAGAAAAGAGAAGGGAAGGAATGATAAAGAACAAGAAGGTGCCAACAATAATGTTTCGTAACAAATTATCACAAAACTCAATGGCATATAGTATTTCTTCTCATGCTCATGGGTCTTCAGTTTGACTGAAGGTTAACACATGTAGGCTTTGCTCTAAGGCTCAGGCTGAAGGGACAGAAGCTACCCAGGAGAACATCTTTTCAAGGCAGTTACAGAAGTACAAGCATACTTCATTTTATTGCCCTTTGCAAATACTTTGTTTTTTACTAATTGAAGGTTTGTATCAACCCGACATCGAGCAAGTCTATCACTGCCATTTTTTCAACAGCATTTACTCACTTTGTGTCTCTTTGCACATTTTGGTAATTCTTGCAGCATTTAAAACTTTTTCATTGTTTTTATATTTGTTATGGTGATCTATGATCAGTGATCTTTGATATTACTATTGCAAAAAGTTGACTCACTAAAAACTCAGATGATGGTTAGCACTTTTAAATTAAGGTACCACACTGGTTTTTTAGACATAATACTATTGCACACTTAATAGACTACAGTATAGTGTAAAGTTCACTTTTATATGCACTGGGAAACCAAAAAATTCGTGTGACCCCCTTTATTGAGATACTCACTTTATTGTGGCCATCTGGAACTGAACACTCAGTATGTCCGAGGTCTGCCTGTACTAGAAGGCAAGCTAATTCTGCAAACACATTTAAACTTCTCTTTGGGTCAAGTGCACTAAACATAACATTGACCAAAGAATGGCTAAGCTCAAAGTCAAGGGGTATAGAAGTATACTCCACTTCTACTGAGAGTGACTACAAAGTCACAATATACTGGACATAGATATGGGGAAAGGTGAAGAACTGGAAAAAAGAAAAAGATGGTGAAGGACCAAGAACAGGATATTGAGAAATGTCTACATTTAGGGAGCAATAGACTAAAATAATTCAGTGAAGAAAACTAAAAGTTTACTAGTGTTAAGTCAGGGCAAATTCACACCAAGAGCTATGTTCTAGATTCTTGTGTCACAAAGTTTGGGCATCTATCAAGTGATCTACAAGTGGTATGTTAGTGAAAAAAATGAAGAAAACAATTTTATTCACACATTTTTTACAAATTTGAAACATAAGGTAAATCATGATTTTTCCATAAAATCCTATTGTGCTTCTAAATGTCATTATTTTCTTAACAGGTGGCATTCATCTTGGCTAGAGGAATATTTTCCTGTCTATTTTCTTTATTTTTTTAATAAGCTTTATTAAAATATAATTTATATTTTAAAAATTCACTGATTTTAAATGTGAAGTTTGAGTAGTTTTGACGATTGTGTATAGTTATGTAGCCACTAGCATTATCAAGATATTGAACATTTGCATCACCCCAAGTAGTTCCCTTGTACTCCTTTGCAGTCAATTCCCTTTCTGCTCTCCCAGGATCTGACAACAACTGATTGACTCTCTGTCACTATGGCTTTACAGTTTCTAGAACTTTATATAAATGGAGTCATGTAGGTTTTTTTGGCCTTGATCAATAATAAAGCATAATAAAGCATAATTATTTTGTGATTCATTCATAGTCACATTCATCAGTAATTTGTTCCTTTTCATTGCTGAGTAGCCTTCCATTATATGGATGTACTGTAATGTGTTTATTCATTTACCAGTTTATGGACATTAGGATTGTTTTCATTTTGAGGCTATTACTAATACAGCTTCTATGTGACCTAGCTCTGAAGTTCATGCTCTTAACCTTTACGGTGATGTCTCCTCAATGGAGTTTCTGTGAACATTCAGGTACACATCTTCATGTGGACAGATATTTTCATTTCTCTTTGGTAAATATCTGCTAGTGCTTTTGCTGGGCTGCGTGGTATATGCTTACTTTGTTAGAAAATGCCCACCGTTTTCCACATTGGCTCTATTATTTTGCGTTCCTATCAGCCATAAGAGTTCCAGTTGTTCCATACACTTACTAAGACATTTTTTTGTCTGTTATTTAAATTTTAGCTATAATAGCAGGTATGTAGAGCTCTCTCGTTATGATTTTTATTTGCTTTTCCCTAATAATTAATGAAGTGCAACATCGTTTTATGTGTTTATTTTCTATTTGAAGTATCTTCTTTGATGAAGTTTCTGTTCAAATATATTGCCCATTTTTAAATTGGTTGTTTCTCTTCTTTCTGTTGAGGAATAAATGTTCTTTATAGAATTTGGATACAAGTTTTTAATCAGATATATGTTTTGCATATATTTTCCCCTAGTCTGTGACTTGCCTTTTAATTTTCTTAACAGTATCTCTCAGATAATAAAAGGTTTTCATTTTTGATAAAATCTAATTTGTCTATTTTTTATTTTTATTTTTTATAAATTTTATGTCAATTTTGTAAATTTTAAAGGATTCTTTGTTTAATTAAAGATCTCAAAGATTTTCTTATATGTTTTATCTAGAAATTTTATAGTTTTATCTCTTACATATAAATCTGTTATCTTTTTCAAGTTAATGTTTGTACATGTTGTGAGGTAAGGTTTGAGATTCATTTTTTTAAAAATATGGGCATCCAATTGCAGTGCTATTGAAAATACTGCCCTTTTTCCTTGGTATCTTTATCAGAAAAGTTGACTTTATATGGGTGAGTACCTTTCTGGACTCTATTCTGTTACAATGTTCTGTACATTGATCCTTATGCCAGTATGTGCTTCCTCGATTACTGTAGCTTTGTAATAAGTCGTGAAATCAAGTACTTTAAGTTTTCCAACTTGGTTCTTTGCCCATTTGTTATGTCTACTCCAGATCCTTTGCATTTATATAAATGTTAGGATAAGTTTGTCAATTACTACAAAAAAATCCTACTGAGATTTTGATTGGAATTGCATTGAATGGATAGATCATCTTAGGGAGAATTAAAATCTTAACAATATTAGTCTCCCACTTTTCTCTATATAAATTTATTTATTTATTTATTTTTGGCTGTGTTGGGTCTTCATTGCTGCCCGCCAGCTTTCTCTAGTTGCGGTGAACGGGGGCTATTCTTGGTTGCAGTGCATGGGCTTCTTATTGTGGTAGCTTTTCTTGTTGTAGAGCACAGGCTCTAGGCACGCGGGCTTCAGTAGTTGTGGCATGTGGGCTCAGTAGTTGCGGCTCGCAGGCTCTAGAGCACAGGCTCAGTAGTTATGGTGCATGGGCTTTGTTGCACCGCAGCATGCAGGACCTTCCCGGACCAGGGCTCGAACCTATGTCCCCTGCATTGGCAGGCGGATTCTTAACCAGTGCACCACCAGGGAAGTCCCTAGTCTCCCACTTGATAAACATAGTATATCTCTCCACTTATTTAGGTCTCCCTTAAATTCTCTAAGCAGTGTTTTGTAGTTTTCAATGTACAAGTTTTGCACGTATTTTGTTATATTGATTCCTATTTTATTTTAAAAATATTATTGTAAATGTGTTTTACTAGTTTTCATTTCCAGTTTTTCATTTTTAATATATAGAAATACAATTGAATTTTCTATATTGACCTTATATTCTGTGTGAAATATATCTGTTGCAAAATTTACTTATTAGTTCTAGTAGCTTATTACAGAATCCTTAAAGTTTTCTAGGCAGACCCTCATGCTGTCTTTGAGTTAACAGCTTTACTTCTTCTTTCCCAAACTGTATGTCTTTTGTTTCTTTTTCTTGCCTTATTGAACTAGCTGAAACCTCTATTCTAATGAATAGAAGTGATGAGAGCATATAGCCTTGGATTGTTTCCATCTTTGGGGATGGCAGTTTAGTCCTTCTTCACTAAGTATAATTTTAGCATATAAGTTTTTGTAGCATCCTTTTATCAGTTGATATAATTACCTTGTATTCCTAGTTTTTATCATGCTGGGTGTTGAATTTTGGTAAGTGTATTTCCTGGATCTATTAAGATGATCATATGTTTCTTCTGTTTCACTTTATTAGTATGATGGATTACATTGATTTTCATGTAACTGTTATATCAAAATCTCACTTCTGGTGTAAAGTCCACTTGCTTATGATGTATTATCTGTTTATATGTTGCTCAATTTGATTTGCTAAAATTTTATTAAGGAGTTATTAAAATTCTGTTAAGGATTTTATATCTATGCTCATGAGGGATATTGGTCTTTAGTTTTATTTTCTTGTAAGTCTTTGTCTAATTTTGGTATCAGAGTAATTATGGCATCACAAAAGGTTAGGAAGTTTTTGCTCCTTGTCTCTGTTTTGGAAAACTTTGTGTAGAATTGGTGTTTCTTTGTGAAACATTTGGTATAATTCATCACTGAAAGTATCTGCACCTAGAGTTTTTGTGGGATAATTTTTGCCTACAAATTCAATTTCTTTACTGATTTAAAGGGCTAATTGGGTTCTTATGTCTTCTCAACTATACTGGGGTAGTTTTGGTCTTTTGAAGATCTTTTCATCTATGTTGTTGAACTTATTGCCTAAAATTGTCCATAATTTTCTCTTGTCATCTTTTTTATATCAGTTGGTTTTGTAGTTATGTTTCCTCTTCTGTTTATGATATGGATTATTTGTATGTTTTTTATCAATCTGATTACAGATTTTTTATTTTATTAATATTTGCAACAACACTTGGCAGGCAGATATGTATTATTTGTCTTTTTATTTGTATATGTTAAATTACAAATTTGTGTTACTATTACATTGCATTACGTATTTTTTTACAAAATGGCATAGTGACTTAAAAATAGTTCAGATAGTCTTAAAAGTATTGCTGGAAATTTTAATGCAAATATTATCATTGAGGAAAAATTATAAAGTTAAGTAGTTAAAAGAGTGTCTGTGCAAATATGGAGGATGAATTTGAATATGCTACAGTGAATCCGTATGTATCATGATTTTGTTAAGGCAGTTAAAAATGAAGAGCAAATAGTAAATATAATGATTTTTATTTGAAAATTGGTTTTCAGTAGACTAGAGATCCATTTTCTCATAGTCTTTTAATTCATTGATACAATGTTTTCCAGTAGTGGCATAAAATCATCAGAATTTCAGCGGAGCACAGTGATCATAAAATAATTGTGTTTTTCTAGTACACATGCAAATTTATACCTTTCCAGTTAGAAATGATGAATTTTGCTACTAAAGAGAGATGAGATAAAACATATTCTAAATTGCACCAAGTTAAAAATAGCTATTATTCAAGTTACTGCAGAGAAAATAAAAAACAAGTTGTAAAGTTAATGATGATAGTGTGTACAGAAGGGAAACAAAGTATATTAATTATCTATTGCTATATCATAAATTAACAGAAAACCCAGAAGCTTAAAACAACTTAAATTTATTATCTCATAATTCCTGTAGGTCAGAAGTTTAGGAGTGGCTTGCCTGGGTAGTTCTAGCCCAGGGTCTCTAAAGAAGTTGTAGTCAAGGTGTCAACCATGTTAACCAGGACTGTAGTCATCAGAAGGCTTGACTGGGGCTGGGGAATCTGCTTCCAAGACAGCTCACTCACATGACTTTTGGCAGGGAGCCTCACTTCTTTTGTGATTGTTGGATGAACTCAGGTCCTTGACACGTGGCCTCTCCATGCAGCTATTTGAGTGTTCTCACAAAACGGCAGCTAGATTTCCCGAGAGCAAGTGATCCAAGAGAGAGCAAAGAGGAAGGCTCACTGCTCTTTATAACGTAGTCTCAGAAGCCTGACAAAATTTCTGCCATATTCTCTTTATTAGATGTGAGCTACTAAGTCCAGTTCACATCAAGGGGAGGGGAATTAAAATTGACCTTCTGAAGGGAGGAATGTCAAAAAATTGGTGGGCATATTTTAAAACCATGATACAAAACAAGCTATTGATAAAATTCATCTAGAATATAACTTCTTGGGATTTCAGTATCATATTGTTTTAAAAGCAACTAATATCATGTGTGCTGTTAACTGACATTTTGCTTTAAAGTTTGACCAGACCACATTTGGCATACAAATGATAACATGTGAGAAATAAGTGCTGGATGACTTGTTTTCTCACCAGTGAAAATTTGTGCCACAGAAGATTTTTGTTTGTTTAGTGAACGATCACTTTATGCACTGTGGTATAGATTGTCTTGGAATAAGTACTGAATGTTACACCAGTTATGTGTATAGAAAGGAAGGGCATCACTACACAAAGAAAAACGTTTGCACCTATTCACGGAGCACTTTATTCACAGAATACAGGTGATGGTCAACTACATTATTTGTAATATTCTTTCAGTTTTGAGGGAAATAGTGACATTTTAAATACAAATAAATTGCAGCTATTGATTGTAGGTCTTTTCAGCTTTTATGGCAAAGAAAACGGCAGCCATGTAAAATGTTGCTTTTCCAATGCACAAGAACACTTGATGTTAGAGGAAGTGGTGCTTGCGTAAATCTTTATTAAATGATGAATGAGATTAAAACATTTTAATTAAGTTGACATTTCTGTCCACACTCGTTTCTCTAAGTGGCTTTCTCAAATAGCAATCCAGAATGAAAGCACAGTGGTTAAGACTTAAGGTTCTGGAGTCAGATTTTCTGGGTTCAAAACCCAGCTGGACCACTCACAAGCTACGTGATTTTAGACAAGTCACTCGATCTCTCTATGACATAATTTAGTTATCAGTAAATTAGGTTTGTAATAGTACCTACTTCAAATAATTATACTAAGGTTTACAAGGAATAATCCATATAAAATGCTTATGCTGGTTGACACATAGTTATCATGCAATAAATATTAGATGTTTTAATAATTGCTGTTATATCCTGAACATATTTCTTCAGGAATGAAATAGCATGAATTTCAATCTACATATAAAATTTCTGAGGAAGTCATAATTGTGGTGAAAGTAGCTCAGTCACCATGATTTTGACCCTTTACCAACACTTAATGATTTCCTTTAATCATCTGTGAAAAAAATCTGTAACCTATTACTGAGTATATTTTAAACCCATATATACAAGCTTCCATGGAATATGAAGAATTACTTAGCTGAGCCAAATGCAGCCATACAGTGGATTAGGAATCCTTCATTCCTCTCTCCCAATATAAATCACTCAGCTTTCCAGTTTTGCAGTAGGGTGTGCTCATAACTTAAAGTAGAAAGCAGTGCTGTAATTAGTCTTTAGTGAGGAATCTATGCCTAATTTCTGGTCTATGTTCAAGTCTGATGTTCATAACTCTGTATGAAAACCATAAACTATGAACTAGAGTTTTCAACCTTAGCAGTAACAGAGAATAAGGGAAAAGATGGCTGGATAAGGAAACTGACCTGTAAATTCAGCTGTTTGTCCTTTAGCTGGCTGTAGATATTTTGATGAAATATTTCAACAGCATTTTTCCTCTCTCAAGCATGAAATAACAACTATTTTTAATATTAAAATATTAAGCTTTTAGATTAAATAGTGATAAATCTGTTTTTTAAATTCTTCTAAAATTGGTGCTTTCTTTGTTCATGAAACACCCTAATGGGCATTGGTCACAAAAGCCAAGACTGTGAGTAATCTTGCTGCAGCCAGAGAGATACTAGAGACAGTGTACCCACAAGAGTCATAAGACAAAACAGATAATACAAGTGATAGAAATTCGGAGGAAGGAGAGAATACTTCAAGGGGAAGAAGTCAGTCACTAAGAGATTTACAGAGGAGGTAGGATCTGGATAAGACCTTAAAGGAGGGATGAAAGTTTTAGATATATAAGTGAGAGGCAACTTTTCAGGTAAGGAAAACAATGTAAATGGTAGCATGACAGTAAGAAGCCTTCAGACATGTTAAAGAGACAGTCACTAGAATAGTTTGACTAGAACAAAGGAGTAAGGGATAAAAGAGATCTTAATTTCACAGTATGAGGTCCATCAAATGCTTGGCACCAACTCAGTCCAACTCAAATGTTTAAGACATCCACTTACAAGCTATATTTAGAAAGGATATGAAGACGTAAGAGAGTGGGAGAGAGAAAGTAATCGTAAAAGGCATTAAGAGGGAGCAGGCTTATTTCTTTGCCTCATTTCTGTATTTCTGTTCAATGTTCTCTCTCACCAAGATACACGTTTCCGCCCTTCCGAAAAAGGATCCACACAGATGTCATTGTCTGTCAAAAAGAGGAACCTTTCTTTGCATGATGAGAGTGGTGTGAGGGAATCATTAGTTAAATTGTCATGGTGTATTTTGCTATGAAATGACAGATTTAGCAGGCTTCACTCTTTGTATTTATGACTGTGATGGGGGAGACAACTGAAGTAGACATATATCTCCGTGACTCTGAGTACCGTTCAAAAGTCATTGCAGCAGTTTGAGTTAACAGAATGCAATGCTATTCAAGAAATGTAAATAAGGGCTTTATTCAGTCGTCTTCTCTATTAAAAGTTTTATCTGTTATTTAATTTTGTGGGTACGGGGAATAGCTATTCCAATATGAAAAACAATTCCTCAAGCAGGTGCTCTGTCTTCTTCCTTTGTCTTTCATTGCCCAACTACATGGCTTTATTTCTCTGTAAAGGAAAAGATGTGACCTTACTGTTTTATTGCTCCAGGGAAATTCATTTTTTCATTTTTGATGGGTTAACAACCATTAAAAGCGATGATTAACAGCCTTCCACCCTCCCCATCCACCAGAACGTGGAATTTGGGCAATGCTATAAATGCTTATACTCTGCATCCTTCCCCTGTTTTTAGAAGAAAAAAATATTCTTAAGAAAAATGTAGACTCAAATGAAAATCACTATTCCCCAAGTGGTGTGCCATTTTGGGTAGAGGGATGTGATATGTCATGGGACACACATGGCACATGTATGTAATAGTGTGGAGGAAAGAGGAGCTGGATGGTTAAGATGTTGAGCCAGGGCAGCATGGATGAGAGCGAGACAGTTCTTTCAGATTAGCTGCTTAAAGATACCTTAAAAATATCAGGGTGCTGGACGATAGGCGAGAGCAGGGATTTTAATAAGAATTGCTGTGACTTCCATATCATGATGGCTTACTCTGCTGACTCATTTGCCTTCCCTTTCTCCTGGTACTCCATGTAAATTATAATGATGGCTTTCCTTTTCAGACAAACCAATAGAGTAGAATGAATAAGGGACCATGATCAGACCACATATTTCAACAAATTTCTCAACTCCAAAAAGCAGATGGAGGGCTTCTCTGGTGGCACAGTGGTTAAGAATCCACCTGCCAATGCAGGGGACATGGGTTCAAGCCCCAGTCCAGGAAGATCCCACATGCCACAGAGCAACTAAGCCTGTGTGCCACAACTACTGAGCCTTGCTCTAGAGCCTGCAAGCCACAACTGCTGAGCCCACATGCCACAACTACTGACACCCGTGCGCCTAGAGCCTGTGCTCCGCAACAAGAGAAGCCACCGCAATGAGAAATCTGCGCACCACAGCAAAGAGTAGCCCCTGCTCGCCGCAGTTAGAGAAAGCCTGTGCGCAGCAACAAGGACCCAACACAGCCAAAAATAAATAAATAAGTAAACTTATTTTTAAAAAAAAAGCAAATGGAAAAATGGCCATGACTGAAAAAAGTAGAGAAAGTTCAAGTTTAGACTCAAGTTAGAGTCTTGAGGGGCACAACATAGGAGGAAATTTTTCTTCTTAGAAGAACTTCCGTGAAACTGCAGACCTGGCAATAGCAAATATGGCAAAGTAGGATTTAAGTGGGATTGGAAACTATGTGCTTATGTCAGGATCTGAATACAAGACATGCCCTCACCCTCCCCATAGGCAGAGCCAGCAGCCAACTAAGTATTTGACCTTACAAAAAATCAACAAAACCCTAGAAGTCTCCCTTCTGAAGAAATTGAACAGATTGTAAACCATCTCAAAAAGAATTAGGAGTGGTAGTGTAGATGCTAGAATTCCAAATAAAGACTTCTTTTAGGCTTCTGGTGGACCCCAGCCCCACCCCTCCCAAGATTAATGGCTGATTCCCTGCTCTTCACACTCTAGCAGTGCTTTCAGTCTTCAAGCCCCACTCCTACGTGAATAGAGCTTGCTGTCAGCATTCTTTCATTCATAATATAAACTGACAACCAAGAACTCCCAGGCATTTCATCAAAACTTGCAGCATGAATGAAAAGACCAAATTAAACAAAAATAAAAATTGACTGAGAGGAAACAGAGATAAGGTAGGAAAGAAAAGAGAACTTTACCTCTATTTTACTAAGAGAGATTTGAGAAAATATTACATCCATAAACCAAGAACAGGGGGCATTGAAAAAGGAACACCAGAAAATAAGAAATAATTCTCAAAAATTAAAGAACATATATATGTAATTAGCAATTCCACTCCTGGGTATATATCCAAAAAAAGCTAAAACAATAATTCAAAAAGGTACATGCACCCCAGTGTTCATAGCAGCATTATTTACAATTGCCAAGATATGGAAGCAACCTAAGCATCCACCAACAGATGAATGGAGAAAGTGTAGTGTACATATACAATGGAATACTACTCAGCCACAAAAAAGAATGAAATTTTTCCATTTGCAGCAACATGGATGGACTTGGAGGGTATTATGCTAAGTCAAATAAGCCAGACAGAGAATGACAAATACTATGTGGTATCAACTTATACGTGGAATCTAAAAAATAAAACTAGTGAATATAACAAAAAAGAAACAGACACAGATATAGAGACGAACCTTGTGGTTACCAGTGAGGGGAGGGAAGGGAGGAGGGACAAGATAGGGGGAAGGGATTAAGAGGTACAAACTACTATATATAAAATAAATAAGCTACAAGGATGTATTGTACAATACAGGGACTATAGCCAATATTTTATAATAACTATAAAAGGAATATAACCTTTAAAAGTTTTGAATCACTATATTATACACCTGCATATAATATTGTACATATATAATATATATATAAAATATTGTAATTTTATATATACTTATCAAAAAACAGATTCAAAGGAGAGAGTGGAAAATAAAGGAAAAATACTCTCCCAGAACATATTATAAAGAGAAAGAGAAGAATTAAAGAGGAGATACAGAATCTGATTAAAAGAATTTTCAGAAAGAAAGAGAGCCAAGAAGGTGAAGTATACCTACAAAGAAACAGTAGGATAGAAATGTTCAGACCTAAAGAGAGACACATGAACCTTCCAATTGAAATACCTACCCTACATTTATATTTCCTCTTCTCTCCTCTTTTTCCCTGTTCCCCCACTCTCTCTTTCTCCCTCCACTAAATAGGTGATGTAAGTTAAATCCTCACTTATCATAAGAGGAAGTTCATAAAATATCTAAAGTGGAAAAATAGTAGAATTGAAACCAGTGAAATTTTTCTCTTGGGAAAGAGATGTTGACTAGATAGAGGATGGATGGTAGGCAAGTGTTTTGGGTTTTGTTTTTGTTTTTTCTGTTATAAGCTATTATGTTATTTCATTTTTTAAAATCAAGCATATGTTTTACTCTGATTTTTAAAGATTAAGAAATATTTAAATAAAATTTAAATACATCTGCTAAGACAAACAGTTGATTAAAATTGTAAAGTGGGAAAAGAAAAACTCAATAACCCCCAACCCCTTGTTCTCCAACCTATTCCTCAAACTTTTGGTGGTCCCTTTTTTCATTCCTTCCTTCTCCATTCAGGCCCCCAGGGTCTCCCCGTCTGCAGTCTGATCTCAAGACAAGGTTCAGAGTTTAACTAACAAACTTTAGTCTTTGCAAAGTGAACTAAGCCTTAAATTCAAGTTCTTAGGTGTGGAAAGAGCGAGTTCTCTTTGCTGACGTCTTTAACATCACCTGGGTCCTGTATGTTAAGGGCAGCCCCGATGACATATTTAGTTCAGAACAGAGAAACAAGCAGGGAGATGGCAGTTAACGTTACTGAATCACCTGTTTGGTGACAGAGTTTCTTGTTCTGCCGATCCATTGTTATGCTTAGGAGGTCCATGAATTTCCTCAAATTGAACCTAATTAATTCATTTGTTTTATACATCTATGTGGGTTCTCCCCTTCCCCAGGAGAAAGTCTAGAGTTTTATGAAAATCTCAAAGGATTCCTTGACTAGAAAATGTACAAGCACTATTGACAGGCATGCCCTCATTTAATCCTTTCCATAACCTTCAAGGTAATGGAAGAAGACAAATAACATTTGAGGATGTATTATGTTTATATATTTATCATTTAATTTTTCCAGTACTCCCATGAGTTCAATGTTATTATTCCAATTTTAACAAGGTCAAAAGAACAGGGGATCAAGTTAGTACTCAAACTTATGTCTATTTGGGAGACCCATGCTTTTTCTAGTATGTACATACTTATCTGTTTATTTAGTTATTAGATAATTAATTTTTTCCACTTGGGGAGAAAATGGAGTAAGTTTTGTGGGGAAGTACTATGTTTGGCCATAATGATCTGCATAGCAAGAAAGGTGACCATTATACTGTTCCGAGTGCTCCCTGGGTTTAAAGTGCTCTGATGTGGGCACTCAGAAATCTCCAGCATGTTGACATATGCACACTACTATATATAAAATAGACAATTAATAAGAACCTACTGTATAGCACAGGAACTCTACTCAATACTCTATAATGTATAGATTTTCTGGGAAAAGAATCTAAAAAAAAGAGTAGATATACATATATATGTATAATTGATTCACTTTGCTATACACCTGAAACTAACACAACATTGTAAATCAACTATACTCCAATAAAAATTTAAAACAAACAAACAAAAAAGGAATCTCCAGGACATCCCTGGTGGCACAGTGGTTAAGAGTCCTCCTGCCAATGCAGGGGACATGGGTTCGAGACCGGGTCCAGGAAAATCCCACATGCCGTGGATCAACTAAGCCCATGCACCACAACTACTGACGCCCGCGCTTCTAGAGCCTGTGCTCCACAACAAAGGGAAGCCACCACACTGAGAAGCCCGCGCACGCAAGAAAGAGTAGCCCCCGCTCTCCGCAACTAGAGAGAGCCCGCAGGAAGCAACAAAGACCCAATGCAGCCAAAAATAAATAAATAAATGTATTCAAATAAAAAAAGAAGAAAAGAAAAGAAATCTCCTGCATGAACAGGCACCTGAGAGACAGGCAGACCAGTGGTTCATGGGCTACTAGCACTGCTTGCTTTCTGTGTATAATAACATAAATGTTCACACTCTGTAAAACTAGAGAAAGAAACAAGAAAGGGAAAAAGCTGTGACACACTGAAGACACTTTTCATTTTTTAAAACAAACCTAGACTCAAGACTGCTATCTTCAGCATTGAACACAATTAAAATTGAGTTGCCAAAAACAGAAATGAAGTTGCCAAATGGGCCTGAAATCTCAATGGTGCTCCCTTAGCAAACACAGCAGCAGCTGCCCCAAATCCATTGCTGGGCACCTGCTTTGTATTCAAGATAGATAGTCCCTCAACTGCACTATCTTAGCTAGTTTTTCTTACCATTCTTGTTCTTTAGGAAATATTGAAAGTAGTTAAAAAGTAAGAAAACCACTCTTAAAATCCCTATAATATTTGGTTAAAAAAATACACAAGAAAAACCTTTTCAATTGATTAATTTCCTAATTTACAACTATTAACCCCATGGGGTCTTCCTTCTCTTGGCAAACTAAATGAATTCGTAGTCATGGCAGGAATATTATATATATATATATATATATATATATATATATATATATATATATATATGTCAGGTTCTCAGATTAGGTTTATTTCATAGGTACACAAGCTTTTTGTCAATTTGGATGAGAATATGGAAATTAAACTGTCAGTTGGCTGGTAAATCAACCTCACAGTACCTGTAAACTTAAGTTACTGATGAGTTTAAAAACGATCTTGTCTAGCTTGTCAGGCCAAGGATGCATCTTTTCTACAGTTTCTTGGAGATGATTCCTCTTGCTTTTTTAAATTGGAATATATTGGACATATAACATTTAAGGTGTACAGCTTGTTGATTTGATACATTTATATATTGTAATATGACTGCCATTGTAGCAATAATTAGCACCGCTACCATGTCATATAATTATCATTTCTTTTTAGTGGTTGGAATAATTAAGAACTAGTCTCTTGGCAAGTCTGATGATTATAATACAATATTGTTGTCTATATTCACTGTACTGTGCATTAGATCTCTAGGACTTACATATTATTCATTGCAAGTCTGTGTTCTTAAACAACAGCTGTCCTTCTCCCTCTCCCCTCACTGCCCCAGTTTCCTGGTAACCACCATTTTACTTTCTGTTTTTATGAGTTTGGTTTTTTTTGATCCACATATAAGTAATATCATACATTATTTGTCCCTCTGTGTCTGGCTTATCTCACTTAGCATACTGTCCTCAAGGTCTACCCATGTTGTTGCAAATGGCAGGATGTCCTTTGTTTCTTATAGCCAGGTAATATTCCATTGTGTGTGTGTGTGTGTGTGTGTGTGTGTGTGTGTGTGTGTGTGTTTGTATCTCACATCTTCTTTATCCATTCATCCGTTGGTGGGCACTTAGGTTGTTTCCATATCTTGGCTATTGAGAGTAATGCTGCAATAAACATAAACATAGGTGTGCATACATCTCTTCAGTATCCTATTTTCACTTCCTTTTGGTATCTGCCCAGGAGTGGAATCGTTGGATCATATGGGAGTATTATTTTTAATATTTTAAGGAAAGTCCATATTGTTTTCCATAGTGGCTGAACCAGTTTACATTCCAACCAGTGGTGTACAAGGATCAATAGTCCACGTCCTTGCTAACAGTTATCTTTTTTCTTCTTGATGATAGCCATTCTAACAATTGTGAGGTAATATCTCATTCTCATTTTGATTTCCCTGATGATTAGTGATGTTGAGCATTTGTTCATGTACCTGTTGGCCATTAGGATGTCTTCTTTGGAAAAATGTCTATTTAGTTCTTCTGCCCATATTTTAATCACTTGTCTTTTTGTTATTGAGTTGTATGAGTTCTTTATATATTCTGGATATTAACCCCTTATCCAATATAGGGATTTCAAAAATGTTCTCCCATTCTGTATGTTGCCTTTTCATTTTGTTGATTGCTCTTTTGCTGTGCTTTTAAAGTTTGATTTAATCCTACACATTGATTTTTGCTTTTGTTTTTTGTGCTTTTGATGTCATATCCAGAAAAAACATTGTCAAGACCAATGTCAAGGAGCTTCTTGCCTATGTTTTCTTCTAGGAGTTTTATAATATCAGGTCTTATGTTTAAGTGTTTGATCGATGTTACATTAATTTTTGTGAGTGTTATAAGATAGGAGTTCAATTTTGTTGTTCTGTATGTGTTTATCTGGTTTTCCCAGCACCATTTGTTGAAGAAGCTGTCCTTTCCCCATTGGATGTTCTAGGCTTCCTTATCAAATGTTAGTTGACAATACATTTAGGGGTTTTTATCTGGGTTCTCCATTCTGTTCCATTAGTCTGTGTCTATTTTTATGCAAGTACCATATTGTTTTGATTACTATAGCTTCAAAGTATAGCTTTAAATCAGGAAGTGTGATTTCTAGCTTTGTTCTTCTTTCTCACAATTACTTTGGCTATTCAGGGTCTTTTGTGGTTCCATACAAATTTTAGGATTGGTTTTTCTTTTCCGTGAAGAATGCCATTGGAATTTAGATAGGGATTGTGTTGAATCTGTAGATGGCTTAGGGTAATATGGACAGTTTAACAATATTAATTCTTCTGATTCATGAATATGAGATGTCTTTCCATTTGTGTCTTCTTCAATTTCTTTCAACAAAGTCTTTTTTGTTGTACAGAACTTTCACTTCTTTGATTAAATTTATTCCTAGGTATTTTATGGTTTTTGATGCTCTTGTGAATGAGATAGTTTTCTTTATTTCTTTTTCAGATGTCTCAGACTATTAGTGTATAGAAATGCAACTGATTCTGTATGTTGATTTCATATCCTGCAACTTTACTGAACTCATTGATTAGTTCCAACAGCTTTTTGGTTGAATCTTTGAAATTTACTATACAAAATCATATCATTTGCAAATAACAACAGTTTTATTTCTTCCTTTCTGATTTAGATGCCTTTTATTTCTTTGCGTTGTTTAATTTCTTTAGCTAGGACTTTCAGTACTGTATTGAATAAGAGTGGTGGGAGTGGGCATCCTTGTCTTGTCCCCGATCTTAGAGGGAAAACTTTCAATTTTTCACCATTGAATATAATGTTAGCTGTGGGTTTGTCATATATGGCCTTTTTTATGCTGAAGTATGTCCCTTCTATACCCACTCTGTTGAGTGACTTTATAGTGGGTTGTGCTTTCGTTAATGAGGGTACAGTGGTAACTTTGGTGACATTAGCAGTAATCACCAGAGACAGAAAATTACAGATATGTTATGGAAGCCTAAAGAACTAGAGCTAGTTCTCAAAGACACATGTAATACCCCCTGGAGACTCCTAGAAACATTTGGGCAAGGGTGACTTGGAGTCCCCACACATCAGGTTGGGATGTATCCATAGACATACTATTTTGTTACAGCTCTTTGGATCCATTTTTAGCCCTCAGGCTGGGGTAACCTAGGGTATATACACATAGGCTCAATTGCTGGGAAGTACTCGCCAGCCTCCAACTTACACCATTGTTTATTCTGTATAACTCCAGAGGGTAGTCATATGAAAACCCTTCAAATATTTGTAGACAATTAGGAGACCTTTCCTAAATATGAGATTCTACAATCTATACCTACCCTTCATCTCATTAACTTCACCATTTTCTTGTCTGCCATGGGTCCCATACATCAGACATGTCCTGTGCATCAGAATCACCTGGGACACTTTTTATAAATACAAAATACATATTCTGGGTCCCTTCTCTAGATATTCTGATTTAGTAGGTCTAGGATGGGAGCCATAAATCTCTATTTCTAAACAGATGATTCTTATGTCACTGATCAAACCCTGGCATTGTTATTGACAGTTTTACCTTATTGGTTTCTCTACTTTGAAAATACGAAACTAGTGAATGATGTGGTATTCCACAAAGGTATCTGTATTTCATATATGGACTCACTTGTTAGAGTCCAACACAATTGTATATCATTTCTTTACCCAGATTCTATCAATGCAGACTTGAATTGCGTTAGCTTTTTATCAGTCTCTGATGATTCATTATGACTTTGTAATCATCATTACTATGTAATAAATTAAAATTCATATGTTGTATTTGCATAAATAACTTTTGGTCTATTCATTCTGTACTTGTACAGTTTATATTTTGAACCTAAAAGGAAAAGTTTCCACTTCCCTTTGAAATTTTATCTTGATTTGATTCACAGAGGTCTTTTAGAATCGTCAGGAGTTTAAGTAATATACATGCTCTCCTTCCCAGTTTTGTATTATATGCGAACTATAGAAGCATGCTTCCTATGGCTTCATATAAATTGCTAATAGGAATTTTGTATAGGTTAGGACAAGAGCACAGAATTCGAGAAAGGCTTGCACGAAGGCACTGTATCTGTCTCCTATTGGTGCTGTAACAAATTACCGCAAACTTAGTGACTTAATGCAAAACATATTTATTATCTTATAATTCTGGAGGTCAGAAGTCTAAAATAGGTCTCACTGAGGCTAAAATCAAGGTGTTGGCAGGGCTACGTTCTTTCTGGAGGATCTGAGAGAATCAGTTTTCTTGCCTTTCCAGCTTCTAGAGGCTGCCTGCAGTCCTTGGCTTCTAGCCCATGCATTCTTGGCTTTTTGCTTCAAAGCAAATAATACTGGTCAAGTAATCACTCAGGTTCTGACTCTTCTGCTCCCTTCTTCCCCAGATAAAGAACCTTGTGATTATGTCTAGTGTTGGATAATCCTGTATAATTCTTAAAGTCAACTGATTAGCTACCTTAATTCTCCCTTGCTCTGTAACATAACATATCCACGGGTTCTGGGGATTAGGTTGAGGATGTCTTTGGTATTGTGCCCACCATAGGCATCAATAATAAGAATTCCCTGAAGGTATTAGATTTTTCCGATTGCAAAGCCTCTTTCCATCTACTGTATTGACTTATTTCATGCTCACCTTCCCTGTGTGCTGTAAAAGGCAGCTGTTATTAGACGCATTTTAGAGATGAAGAATACAAAGCTCTAAGAATATGAAAGCTCCCTTAAGGTAAAAGTCACTAAGGGTGGGGTTGGGACCAGAGTCCAGGTATTTTATTCCTGGCCCAGTGATTTTTATAATCATTTAACCAGCTATGAATCCACCTAATGTCTTGTCATCTAATATTTCCCCATATTTGTCACAAGAACATCATGAAAGACATTGTCAGATACACATTTCTCTATGTCACTGCTCTAATCAACAGGCCAAGTCACTTATCAGAGAAGGAAATAAAGTTTAATTTTTCAACATACAGCACTCATCATACCTCCTAAGGGCAGCTGCTTCTCTTTTCCTTTTATTTATTGATTTTTTTTTTTTTTGAAGACCATGAAGACAACTTAAAGTCCAGCCTCAGATAGTATTACAGGTTGATGACCATCTTACTGGTCTGAAGAATCCGCAATACACCTTTTATGCATTTGGATATTCTCTTCAGAATTCCTCAAACCTGCTGGAAGCTCACGCTTCCTTCCATTGTTTGAAGGAACAGAGACTGAAACAGTAACCCTTTCAGGAGGCTGAAAATCCTCAAGGTTCTAATCTATCGTCTATCTCTAGAGAGGCTGTCTGTCCCTCCTTTTGTTTCTTCTCTGTGTCACCGTTTTTCACTTGCCCAGTTGTTGATACCAATTTGATTCCGTTCTGCCTCTTCAAGAACTTCCCTTTCTTGGCTTCCTTCCTGTATGATTTCTTTCCAACCTATCCCAGAAACCTTCAGCCTGTTTAATGAGCGCCTCCATGGAGACACATACTTAAAGTGTATTTCTTTTCTCATCAAGCAAAGAGACCAGACTGCATTCACAGCGAGCAAAATCGTGTGCTCAAGAGCCCCGGATAGGCAGATGCAAACAGCTGCAGCAGTCGCAGCAGTATTATTGCTCTTACGTATTGAGGACACAGGGCTACGTAGGTTGCATCAACCCCATTTCATTTTCCACTGCAGCCACTCCTTTCCAATTCCTCCATTTCCATCACAAGTCTGGTTAAGAGTCTCCCTCTGGGAATCTGCATTTTGTGTTTCTCTTTTTTATCTTCTTCTTTCCCCTGCTGCCCCTCCCTTAGGGCATCTCCCAAGGTCCTGCCCTCTTTTTTTTTTTATCCTGTCCCTCTCTGGGATCTCATCTCTTCTCATGATTTCTCCTTTGATCTGGACCTAAACATCTGACTCCCTAAAACTTTCCAGTATTGACTGAATCTTAGCATACCTAAGATGGAAATCTTCAGCAGCCCTAGATGGTTTGTTCTCATGAGTTCAATCTCTTATAATTTTGTCAGAGCTACCCACATAACATCTTTGTTTCCCCCCCTCTCCTCCCTACCTATAATAATTTCTCCCCCAATATTACAGCTATTACTTTCTCCCCTACCTCCATAGTATCTGCTGCATTTGATCCATTTCCCCCGTTGTCATCCTGGCTCAAAAACGTATTATATGCTGCATGATTGCAATAATCTAACTCAGTGATTCTCAACCCTGGTTGCACATTAGAATCACCTGGGGGGAGCTTTTTAAAAAAAAAGTTCTTAGGTCTGGTTCTAACCTCAAAGATTCTGATTAAATTGGGCTGGGGTGGGACCCCTACATGATTTTTTTTTTCTTTACTCCCCAGGCATTTCTAATATGCAGCTAGGATTGAGAACCACCAGTTAACCTTCCATTTCTCCCCATATTTAATCCATTTTGCACGCTAGATTATGATTCTAAAGGGTTCTTTCTTTATATATACCCACTCTAAAACTTGAAATACACCAACACCTATGTGATAATTTTCAAACTGTTCAGTTTAACTTCTGCTGCCACATAATCTGACCCCACCTAATCCACCCAATTAGCATGAAGCCATAATCAACTAATACTTCCTCTCCTGACCCTGCCTTCTCATTTTCTGCCTTCGTACATCGTTGATACTCTTTCCTTGCATTCATTTCTGCCTACTGAGAATATGTTTAACATTTCTATATTTCCAACCCAAAGTCTTTCTCTACTTTGCCACCTGATCACATTTTCCCCTAAAATCCAAATCATTTCTCATTTACACCAGTCTTTGGGCACTTTTCACTATAGCCTAGTGGTTGAAAGATTAGGCCTTTGCAGTGGATAGAACAGCTTCAAATCCCAGTGTCTCTGCTTCCTACGAGGTGACTTTGGGGTGTCGTGGAATCTCCATGAGTTTTGTTTCTACATCTGTTAAATGAGATTACCCATCTCTTAGAGTTGTCTGAGGATTAGGTTAAATGAAATTATATATGGAAAATGTCTCACACATAGAAGTGCCAGATAAATGTTAGCTATTTATTATTTTTATTATTATTATCCTTGTTTGTGTACATGTGCCATCACCCCAAATAGATAAGAAGACATTGGAATAAAAGACAGCATCTTACAAAACCTCTTATACTCATAGTGTCTAATGTTGTTCCTTGAACATGGTAAGTGTTCAACATGATTGTTTAATAAGAATTTATAAATAATTCTAAATATATCAAATGCAATTTAAGTAACCATGACCTCTAGCCTGGCTGTAGTGCTCTTTGGTGGCAGATAGACTGTATATAAAATTGTGATTTTTAGCTTATCTTTTATAGCACAACTTTATAAAAGCGATATAAAAACACCTTTTTCAGCACTTTAAAAGGTTTACAATTCCCTGGATGTAGTTCTAATCTCACTCTTTCCAGGTCCCTAAATACCCTGAGATTCTGCCAAATATATGTGCTCCATCTTCCCCAGAATGAATGGGCATCTGATCCTACCAAAGATGGACCAGCAACATGAAGTGGAATTAATTCGTTTGAGGCCAATTTCCTGGGGTTTATTTATTCTTTTCCAGGAAAGCATTGGCAAGTGGGGCATTTCTTATTTGAATACATCTGTGATTAAACTCTGTGCAAACATATTTCCAACCAGATTATATAAAGAATGCTCAGAGTTTGGCTTTGGTCACTCCAGAAATCAGCATACCAGCTACTTACTTCACGAGGCTTTAGGTCAGAGAGTCTAGTTTAAGATATTTCTCTCTTCCAGCTTATTCTTTTAGGATTTTCTCTCCTTTTCTTATGCTGCTTTCTCCTAACCCATATCAGAAGAGCTAATTCTGAAAGGCTAATCCAGAATCAATTTGCCTTTTAATACAATGAACATTATATCAACTGACAGGAAAATTTTGCCAAATGCCAAGAGTAATCAAACCTAAAACCACACACACACACACACACACACACACACACACCCTGTAATGGACTGAATCGTGCACCTGCTAAATTCATATGTTAAAAGGCTAACCCCAGTGTAACTATATTTGGAAATAGGGTTTTTGAGGAGGTGACTAAGGTTAAGTAAGGGTGGGGCCCTACTTCAGTAGGACTGGTATCCTTCTAAGAAGAGGATGAGACCCCAGGGATCTCTCTCACACACAGAGAAAAGGCATGTGAGAACACAGCAAGAAAGTAGCCGCCTAGAAACCAGGAAGAGAGAACTCAGTAGAAACCAACCTGACAGCACTTTGATCTCGAACTTCTAGTGTCTAGAAATGTGAGAAATTAATTTCTCTTTTAAAATCACCCAATCTGTGGAAGTTTGGGATGGCACCCCTAACACACAAATATGTACACTCACACTCACATTGATACACGCACATAACAAAAGCAAAATTTTCAAAACTTTACTTTCTGGGAGGAAGATGCCAGTTTTCACCTCCCGCAACCTTCTAGTCAGCCACTACTATTGGCCGGTCCCAGCCTCCTTGACTCTCTGCCTGTGACCCTAAAACGTTATCAGCCACAGTAAACTTTAACAATCCTATACATACGGTTTTCCTATTAAACCTAGAGTACACGGACGACATGGCCATCCATAACTCTGGGGAAAGTTCTTCTGAATTGCCGTGTTTTTCCAGATGACTCATTGTTAACCCAGTCCTTTGAGGGATTTTTGAATTTCAAAACCTTTCTAAATATGCTATATACTTCCATGCCATCTTAACATTAGGTGAAACGTGGTTCCATCTCCCATTTACTCAGGATCATTTCTGTGAAATGCTGCTAATGAAGCTATAGATACATACAGAGGTGGATGTTGAGGTTTTAATAACAGACACTCACTTATATGTCAGTGACTGCTTTAATCCGCTTACATATATTCACCCATTTAATCCTCAAAACCACAGGTCCGAAGTAGGTACTACTATGGTCCTCATTGTACAGACCAGGAAGCGAGATCCCAGAAGGATCCTAAGGGCTAGTAAGGGGGAGAAGCTGAGCTTTTATTTTTTTATTTTTTATTTTTTTAACTTTGAATTTCCAAATCAAAGGTATCTATATTTTTTAAGCTTTTTATTTATTTATTTAGCTGCTTTGGGTCTTTGTTGCTGTGCGTGGGCTTTCTCTGGTTGCGGTGAGAGCGGGGGCTACTCTTTGTTGCGGTGCGCGGGCTTTTCATTGCGGTGGCTTCTCTTGTTGTGCAGCACGGGCTCTAGGTGTGCGGGCTTCAGTGGTTGAGATGCGTGGCCTCCGTAGTTGTGGCACACGGGCTTAGTTGCTTTGAGGCATGTGGGATCTTCCCAGACCAGGGATCGAACACGTGTCGCTTACATTGGCAGGCAGATTCTTAACCACTGCGCCACCAGGGAAGTCCGAAGCTGAGCTTTTAAAATGAGGCCGCGATGGCTCTAGAGCCCATGCACTCAGCCATGATTGCTTTTACTGCCTTTACGGAAGACCGAGATGTGAAACCCAGCAGGGGAGAAACACCAGCCATAACCCCGAAGTCTACTTTCTTGACAAATTCTTTGATGTCAGCTAATGTTTAGATAGTTGACTCCTGTTCATAAATGTCACACAAAGCTTATGCAGGTGCAGCAGCTTCTGGGCAGTGTAGTGGAGCTGGGTTCTGCATAAGACACGAGTGACTCAAAAGTTGGAGCACCGCTGTCCCCGCTGGAGTTCATGGTACCGGGACTTTCATTGTCTTCTCAGTTTTTGTGTGGATCCTTCCACCTGTCAGGACAATTCAGATCATTAGCTGTCATTGCAGCATCCTGAATATGCCAGGTCACATTTGTAGGCGTGCTACAGAGTGGACAGCTCAGAACTTTAAAAAAAAGTCATACCGCTTAGCACTCAGATCTTGGTTTCTAATGTCATTCTTCTGTAAAAGGAACCAGTGTTCTTCAGAGAAATGACTGAGTCTAAGACTGGGAAAGTAAATATACAGGATGAGCCTGAAGCCTCTTGTAGTGCCAGAAAGTAAGAAAGTGTCCAAAACAAATAAACAAACAAACCCACAGTGAGGGCGGGATGTCACAGAGACACAGGAGCCAACTAAAGGAGCTAGCAGTGGCCAAAGCTGGAATCAGCTGAGCAACAAAATAAATAAAGTAGCATTAGATTATAATCCAAAGTATAAAATAAATATCTATGAGGCCATACTCATGTAAATAAATGACTGAATAAATGGGAGAGAAGACACAAATTTCCTATACAGAAGAATTGCAAATAAATGATGAAGCTAGTTCATCTTAAAGGAGAGGGGGCATAACTCCCCACTCTGTAAGTGTGGACTGTGCTTAGTCACTTCCTTCTAAAGAGTACCGTATTGAAAGAATAACTTCACAAAGGAGAGACTAGACAAACACAACCTCTGCCAGATGATCAAGGTCAACATCGATGGTGATAAGTCATATTGATATAATGTACCATAGGTATAATGTGATGAAACTGGCCTCTGTGGTCCTCCGGCCAAAAACACATTACCTCATTACCCCATTCTAATCAGGAGAAAAACATCGGACACATCCCAGTTGAGGGATATTCTACAAAGTCCCTAACCAGTACTCCTCAGGGCTGTCAAGGTCATCCATAAAAGGAAACTCTGAGAAACTAAGATGACATGATGATTAAGTGTAATGTGGTACTGGGGATGGGATTCTGAAACAGAAAAAGGACGTTGTATAAAAACTAAGGGAATCTGAATTAAGTATGTACTTTAGGTAATAATAATGTATTGATATCGGTTCAATGACAAAGGTACTTCCTAATATAAGATGTTAATAATAAAGAAGACTAGACGTGAGGTATATGGGAATTCTTGTGCTATCTTCATAATAGTTCTGTAAATCTAAAATTATTCCAAAGTTGTTTATTTTTTTTAAGTCACTTTGCAGGACATCTGTTGCCCAGGCAAAGCTGCCCAGAGATGCAGTCACATGATCACCCATGCTCTAGACAGCAGCTCCTTGGGTTCAGATGGAACCAGCCTATTTCCCCTCCTCTCCTTTGCCCTCCTCCCAGATGCCTGGGGTATCTGTATGTTCCCCCACCTCAAAGTTTCTTGGACACTTGGTGCATACTCTGTGTTTTTCTAGTTATAATGTCTTCAGTTTTAATGATGTGATTAGATACTTAGGTAAAAGGAATACCTTATAAGTCCTGTTTCTCACCAGTGCCTCCCCAAAGGTTCTTATTGGTGGCTCTGATATTGCAGCATCGTCACTTCCACTCAAACAAGATTCAGCTCAAACTGTTTCCTAAAATTCTATCTAGCTGTCTATTGTCCTGTTTTCAGTCTGAAATGCCAGACCAACCTTTAAAACAAAATCAGATCAGAATACTAGGCCCTTTCCAAAGGCCTTGGCTCATGGAAATGAGTGTCCGTGTGACTTTTCTCTTTGTCTCTGGGAACCACTCATGTAATGGACAGAGTTCTAATTCAACATTAATAGGTGCTGGCCCTCAGTTTCCCATGCCACAGAATCCACACACATACAGAAAACTGACAGCTTATGATTATTGTCTTTTCTCAGTTTTAACGCCACTCAGGGAAAATTGATCTATCTTGATCCCGTCCAACTCAGTAGCATGACACACAGAAGGGTCCTCACCAGTTGTGAACTGGATCACAGATAACGTGATTACCAAAAAAAAGCTTGTTTATGATTTACTTATCAAATAGAAGAGTAGTGTAGATTCAAGTTCACCCTGATGTCGTCCAGTACTATGCCCGTCACAGTGGAGGGGAGACAAAGTGTACTCGCAAGCGGCTTTACTATTAGCAAGTCAAGACACTTTGATAATTCAGAGGAATTTTATAAAAATTCTTGCCTTCAGGTTTGAGTCCTATCTTCTGATTTATGGAAAGTCCATATGCAGTGGGGTTTGTCCTCACCCCCCTACTCAGTAGGCATAGATGCTGCACTCTGGGCATTTGGGGCTTCCCCACGGCTGCCCCTTTCACCATCACTGTAGGAAAAAACCGTCCCCTTGGATATCTCTCTCTTCTCTGCGGATCAGATGCCCACAAGGCAGTCAGACTTGTGTATTCCTCCTCTCTCCTCTTGAATCAGCGTGGATCATCAATCCTGTCCTTGTACACATTTACATTTTTACATTCGACAGGTGTGTGCGTGAGAGGGTATGCAGGGGGCGGGGGGAGAGAGAGAGGTGGCGGCTGGCTGGATGGCACATTGGCTCTTTGCGTAGAGCAGACATTTTCCATGCCCAAGCTGGGCCTCCTCTGTGTTAGGCTTAGAGAGTCTCTGAGACTTCCTAGCCAGGAGCTGCTTTACCAAACACTGCCTTTTGTTGTTCCTGGTTATAGTGACTGCTGTCCCGCAGGAAGCAGGGAACCTTCCTGCCGTATGGACCTGAACACTCCTCTTCCCTGCATTCTAACATGCTTTTTGAGAAGGTGAGAGGGAAGTGACAGGACCGCAACAATCTTGCTTCACGCCCGGCATGACCATCAGAGCAGGTCTTGTCTGGGAACATCACTGTGTGTATCGCACAGAGAAAAGTTTAGGAGTTCACGTTCCAGGTCCCCATACTGAGACACAAATGTTCTTCCTTCTACACCAAGCAGAGCCAGCCTGTGCATTGAAGAGCTCCTTCCCGTACTGCAATGGAGATCCCTCACTCATCCCTCTGCACCACGCAACTCTTTTATGTTTCTGCATCACCAGCCTTTTTCTTCTCCACCCACAGACAGCCTGTGGGCTCCGCACTGTCTTTGTCACCAGATATGATTTCTGTGATGCCTCTACCCTGACCGCAGCTGTTCCCTTGCAGAAGTTCTTCCTTGTCTCATCGCATTTTCTGCATCTCCTGGTCTTCGGAGACACCACCCTCTGTTCAGTGCTGCTTAATCCTGTGTGGTTAACTGACCCAGTGAAGCATGGTTAGGTCTCTGTCTCTTTTGGCTTTGTTTGTTTTATGCTGGATGTTGAAGGGTTGATTTTCTTTACCACCCAAAACTTTTTCCTTCCTGCTGCTTCTGTGGATGCAGCAATTCCAAAAGCTTTAGGGGTACATTATTACCTCCCTTTCCAGATCTGCTTTTCTGTCTAAAATTCTAACATTTTTAGTTCAGGTATTGAGAGTTGGTTTTATAGTGCTGTCTAAGGCAGGAACCTTTAAGTTTTCGTTGGCCACTGACATTATACGCTAGATGAGCGTATCGTACTAACCTGGGCAAAGAGCAGGAAACCGAGAAAATAAGACACAGGACAGGTAAGATTTTTAAGGGAAAAGGGATAGTTGTCAGTACTTAAAAATATTAAAATAAAAATACATCTAAAAATATTATTAGTTAAATGAACAAAATAAATAGAGTGTAAGAAGTGCTTTAGAGTCACCTGCAAGGGACCGAGAATTATAATGTCTCCTTCAGAATAGTCTGCCAGGTATAAAATAGTCACAAGTCTCCTTTGCTTTATAGTGACTGCAAATACAACTGCAAAGACATACAACTGCAAGTACCGTTGGTCTAAGAACAAGTCACGTTTTGGTACCATTGGCTAATGATCACATACCTTGATGGCAAACAAGATTGTATCAATAGACGAATTTGAGATGTTAGATTAATCGTGTGTTTACTTAGCTATCTGTCTTTGTGTCTCCCAGCTTTCATTTTTCTTGCCATCATGGACTTGAGAAATGACCCCTGAGGTCCCTTCACATTTTAAGATGTTGTGATTCTAGGAAACATTTTATCAAGGCTGCTCACAAGTTACAAAGATCAGTTTTTACTCACCAAACGGGAGCAGGATCTGATCTGAGTTTAGCCTCTACTCTCTGCCCAGATCAGTCCTCTGTAGACTTGCCGGAGAGTCATGAATGGACAAAGGGAAGCCATCAGGTGGAAGGGAGAAGGGACACACCAGATATCTATCAAGAGAGAAATTAGCTCCAACGAAATATTTGCAGGGTCTGGGGAGAGTAGACTAAAATGGCAAAGCCCAACCCCACTTTTCTTCCTACTTCTCCCCCATCCACTTCTGCTCTGCTGTGAACAGCCTTTTGCATGTGTGTGTGGACACCTTAAGCTGCACTTCCAAGCTCTACCATCATCTCCTCTACCTGTCCCTCTCCTGGGTTACCCCTCATGCCTAGGGTTGTGCGTGCTGAAAGCGTTGTCTATCCTAAGGAAGAGGGACCTGGTGGAGAAGGCCTAGCAAAAGTACTAGAATCATCTAGACAAGGAATTGCAAAGTCCCAATTACCAGGAGTGGGATCTGAAAGGAGAGGCTAGGGAGAGGTGTTTCTTCTTTGCCCCATTCTCCTAGTGAGTAGTACTACTGGTGGGGGGCTGGAGAAGGGACCTCCATAACACAGGGCCCAGGGCAGCCAGCCTGCTTGCCCAGGTCTTAGGCTGAGTCATCTATAGTCCCACTTGTAACAGGAAAGTAGAAATATAGCTGTTCAAATAGTATCCTGGCTATGCCATGCATCAAGAAATACAGCAACGATGGCAAATGTGTGCGAAAACACAACCTAAAAAAGCCTAACGGCAGATAATATAGAATTTTTTACCCTAAAGCAAAAGAATGGTGGGCTGGATTAGCCAGAGTACATAGTTATCATCAAACCATTGTAGGTTGGTTTGGGGATATGTGAAGATGACTATATGGTGTTACATTTGACTGTAGCTCTGAGCGTAGCATCACCTTATTTGAAATGAAATCGCGTAGCCAAACAACAAAAATCTCACGCTGAAGCAACAGGGCGATAGGCCAAGCCTCCATATTGTGCCCTTCAGCTTAAATGTCTTGCGGCTTCCAGCTCTATTTCTGGGAAAGAACAGGCTAGGTTATCTCTAAATTCCCTTCTAATGTTATGATTCTCCGATTCAAGGAACATTTATGTAGCATTTGCTATTTGTGCCATGCCAGGTCATTTCACATATCCTCTGTCAATTTCACCTTTTCTGGGAAATATCATTAGCTCTGCTTAAAGGTGAGGCAATGAAGACTCAGAAACGTAAAAGGACTTGGCATAGAGCTCAGAGCTATGTATGCACAGAGGTGATTCTTGAACACAGACCCTTCCTTTATCTCCAGGTCTGGAGGCCGTACAGCTACAGCGTGGTGTCATCCCAAGTCCCCTGATGTCACAGCCTAGGGCAGAGCAAGCTCTTGGAGAATAAGGACTTAGTTCATGAATGTATCATCAGTTACTAGAACGTTATCAGCACTCAAAGAACACGACTACTTGAATAAACCAACAACTGTAGGGTTGCTGGTACCCATCCACCTAGGAAATTAATGGAATATTTTGACGTGAACGCTTTCTTTCTAAATTCACCCTTATTTTATACAACATTCTGGGCAACAGTCAACACAAATCCTGGCTTTGTGCGATGCGTTTCTCTGCTGCCTTGAGGATCTATCTTTTCAGTTAATATTTTTTAAAGGATGTTTTCTCCCAGCGTTCTCCCATCGATATCCATTTGATACTGCTTTCGCCAATCTTTTTCTGACTTAACGGTATCAGGCGTTAACACGTCTATCTGGTAGACAAAACACTGTTAGTCTAAAAAATTTATAGCTTCTCTGCTACGCCATAGATCCAGATTTTATCAACACCATCAGCTGCTCTTCTATTTGTTTTGTACTTACTTTAATTTCTTTCTTAGGCTCATAGCTTTGGAAGACTCCTTCAAGATAAGTTTAAAACATTAATGGATTTAAAGAAATAATGAAAAAAATAAAGAGATGATATCAAGTTAATAATAATACACATGGTTCTTAGATCTGGCAAAAATCATGAAGAGAGTGACTGAAATTTGGAAAATACCTTGTAAATCCAACCGCATCATTTTATGGCCAAGGTACAGGGAGGTGAAATGAGTTGCCTAAGGCCCCAGGTTAATTAGTAGAAAAATGAGGACTGGACCCTAAGCCTCCAGGTTCCAGGTAATTTGTTCACCTCAGTAATGCCCCACTTTCAGATTCTGAGCATCATTAACCTGCTCTTATGTGATTCATACCATGAATAAATTTTTATCCACCACTGACAAATGTGTAATATTCTAACTCTCATAATTGAAGTTTCAAAGACAGAAAAGCCCTCTGGTTCCCTCAGAGGAAAAAGCACTCTCAGGTATAATTATAATTTGTGTTTATAATGTGCCTTTCATTAGGGGACCTGAATGAACTCTAGAAAATTGATCTGATGGCTGGTATAATCCTTGTTTTATACATTGAGAAACAATGACCCAGACAGGTTCAGTGAATTGTCTAGGGTTGGCTGGAATGTCAATCACTGAGAAAGAGACAGAATTAGATCTCCAATCCCCACCTCCCCTCTGCGGCTTTGCCTTTCCCATTCAGCCCCTAGCCACTTGCCAGATTTTGAATTACGGGAATCGCCATGAAGCGGGATTCTAGTCCAAGACTCTACTTTGAACCTTTCCAAAGGGCATGTGGGTAAGCGTCCCATCTTGGGGCTTCCTATTTTAGTAGCCTTGCTTGGTTTTTATTACCTGAGTGTATAACTGGGCTTAAATCTGTCACTTATTGTTGACTTTGGTTTTGAATTTATTTTCGTACTGCTGGAGTTCTTTGTCCTGCCTCTTCCCACACAGATGGGGAAATAGCTACCACTACAAAAGTCAGATAGGACACACGCTGAGATGTTTACACTCTTACCTGCTCAGAATTCCTAACTGAAACACTTGACTAGCTACTGACCAAAAGAAACCAATAAATAAATTCATGGTTGAATCATTTATTTCCTACTTTCGCACAGTGGGTCATACAGAATGTTTGGCCTTCGGTTGGCCACGGGAGCTTGGCTCCTATTAATCTGATGTCCTGCAAATGCCCTCTAGTGGTTGAAGGCCCACATGGGCTCCACTCTCCCTCCTGTGAAACACCAAAGGCTCTGAATAAATAGAAGACCTGTTCTTTGAAAACTTGCATCTGAAGGATCCCAGGTGCATGCTAAAGAACCTAACCATCCCTTTTGTTCCTCCGGGCAATTGAGCTGTCTTCTCAACAGCAAATACAGGGCACGTATTCACTGCTTTGTAGCCTTCAGAAGAACTACTTTTGAGCACCCACGCTATGCCACATACTGTTATGAGTCCACTGTCTACATAATCTCTGAATTCGTTTCCTAGGATTGCATAACAAAGTACCACAAACTCAGTAGCTTAAGAACAGCAGAAATTTCATCTCTAGCCGCTGTGGAGGCTAGAAGTCCACAGTCAAGCTGTTGGCAGGGCCGTGCTCTCTCTGAAGGCTCAGGGGAAGATCCTTCCTTGCCTCTTGCAGTTTTTGGTGGCAGCATAATGCCAATCTCTGCCTCTGTCTTCCCATAGCTGTCCTCCCTCTGTGTCTGTGTCTTCACATGGTCTTCTCTCTTCATGTGTCTGTGTCCAAATGTCCTTCTTCTACGAGAATACCAGTCCTATTGGAGTAAGGCCCACCCTAATGACCTCGTCTTAAATTGATTACATCTACACAGACCCTGTTTCACATTCACAGGTACTGGTAGTTGGGACTTTAACATATCTTGGGGGATACAATTCAATTCATAACAGTCCTTTGAGGTAGGGACTGTTGTCCCCATTTCAGATGGAGAAATCAAGGTATGGAAAAGTTAACCCTGTGACCCGAGGTCAAACAGCCAACAAGTGGTGGTGCCGTTGGATCCAAAGACCAGCTCTATTCCTTTGCCCTTTGCAGCTAAGAACAGAAGGACACTGACAGCTCTCAGGGGCCTGGCGCTTAGGGGTGCTATTCTGACATTTAATGAGCAACCGATAAAGGAAATCACAAGGGCTATGAAAGCATTCACATGATGCAGAGTTACAGGTGAAATGCTAAGTGCTAGCATTCCTTGAGTCCTTACCAAGTGCCAGGCACCATTCTCAGCCCTTTACATGTACTAAGTCCTTTAGCTTCCACAGTGCCACTGACAGAGGCACTCTTGTACCCATTTTATAAATGAGGAAACCGAGGCAGAGTGGTTATGTAAACTGCCCCAAGTCATACTGCTGAGCTGCAGAGCCAGGATTCCAACCCAGGAAGTCTGATAGCAGAGTCTGCCTGGATTGGAGTTTCCCAACATTCTCTTTTTTCCAGTCCTCTAAAATCATTGTTCCACGTTATTCCTTGTGTCTCCTGTTTTAAAATGTAAGCTTAAAATATAACCTAGGGGAGAGCAGATACCTTATACTATTGTGTGCCCTTCACAACTTTGGACACATTCCTGGTCATATCTATAGCTTCTCAAAGACCCTGAGCTCTGGGATACAACCTGGGGCCATCTCAGCAGTGCCGTTAAAATGAATTAAGCTGAACCCTGGGGCCTCAGCTGAGTGCCCTTCCCACTTTGCAAACCATCGGTGAAACTTTCTACAGGC
Source organism: Aethalodelphis obliquidens (assembly GCF_003676395.1). Classification (NCBI taxonomy): domain Eukaryota; kingdom Metazoa; phylum Chordata; class Mammalia; order Artiodactyla; family Delphinidae; genus Aethalodelphis; species Aethalodelphis obliquidens. The sequence goes on from NW_020837951.1 coordinate 52,213,031, forward strand.
CTTAGAAATGCATGCAAACCCAAGAGTGGAATAAAGTCAAAGAGCTGTGCCCCTTTATGATCTGGTCAAACTTGACGGGTTGGAACCAATCTGCCACCAGGAAGTGCTTTCTCTTCAGGGAAATCCTCAAGGGACATCTAGCTGCTCTGCTCCAAAGGCTGTGTCTGGAGGGCAGGAATCAGCCCTTATTGAATACCACCGCCTGTGTATAGCTGCGAATCCTAGATCTATCATTACAACTAACTCTTACGAGGGGCCTGAAACTCATTTGAAAAGAGTGCCGAAAGAGGTGAGATGCTGCAGATATATCCCTTGCATCCTCCCTGCAAAAATTCTAAATAATCTAACAAGAAATTCTGCCGGTTCTATTTCGGAGGTTAGAAACCACGCTGTTCGAGTCTTCCACTGGGCTGCCTCGGGCCTTGGAAAACAGCCAGCTTCTCTCTAGGCTAGAGTGTGCATGAGACTTCAACCCTGGGTGTCCGTGGAAGAAGAGAATGCCCTGCTCAGTGCTATATGTGGATGTGTAAATTACAGCAGATGATGCACTTAGCAATTATGTTCCTTGAATACATAAGCAGGAACAACAGCTCCCAAACTGCCAATATCCTTCTCAGTTCTCACAGAATGACTGTGTGTCACATGGTCACACAGCAGGGGGCCTGGAAATGAGGTGAAGGAATGGCACAGTATGAAGTTTCAATTTTGGAGAAGCACCCCTCCTGCAGTAGCGAACAAGCAAACAAGGAAAGCCTCAGAAGGCACGATGGCCTGGCAGCACTGCACGCCCCAACCCTCCCGAGTGTGGAGATGGTACTTGGAGGAGACTGGAGGAATGGAGGATAGGGCCGGTGGCTCTGGAGCTCCAGAGCCTGGTGCAGCTGTGTGAATATCTGGAGGAGCCGGGGAATGTTGCTAACTTGTTGGGAACCGAGTGGGAGGCTTTAATGAAACAGCTGAAGCTACATGGCAAATTTCAAATGCCTGGATGGGACAGGCAAGTAGCATAAAGGAGAAGAGTAAGTCTGATGGGGACTCTGGTGACCTCTACAGAATGCATGTGCCTCCAAAGGGTAGCTCTACTGAATCTCAAGCAATTGTTGCCAAGCAGGAAGAGCTGACTCTTCTAATTCTTCAGGAAATACTGAAAATCCTTGTGTGGGGAGAGGTGGGTGTGTGTGACAGAGACCTGTCTCAACTTGTAATCAACTTAAATTATGTAAAATATTGTCTAGATTTGTATTAGCTATCTACACTGAGTAACAAACAGCCCCCAAATTAGTTGTTTACAACAACCATTTTATGCTGCTCATGACGTGTGGTTCAGGAACTTGAGAAGAGCTCCACTGAGTGATTCCCTTCTGATCCATGTGGTGTCAGCTGAGGCAGCTGGGGCTATGGGTCCATGTCCCAAATGATGGATTCTTACCCCCCATATCTAGTGCCTCTCTATCTGTGCTCCTTGGTTTTCTCTGTCTCTCTCTCTTTGAATGGTGTCTCATCCTTCAGGGCTTCTCCATGTGCTTGGCCTTCTCACAGCATGGTGGCCTCAAGAATTTACGCATTTACATGGCAACTGGCTTCCAAGAGGCAGAAAATAGAAACTGCCAGACCAGTTAAGAACCATGCTTGGACCTTCCACAGCATCACTATCATCCTTTGCTGTTTGTCAAAGTAGTCACAGTACCTACTTAGTCTCATGGAAGCAGAGGCAGAGAAATGGACTCCATCTCTCTTTTTTATTTTATTTTATTTTATTTATTTATTTATCTGGTTGTGCTGGGTCTTAGTTGCGGCGGGCAGGCTCCTTAGTTGTGGCTCACTGACTCCTTAGTTGTGGCATGCGAACTCTTAGTTGCAGCATGCGTGTGGGATCTAGTCCCCTGACCAGGGATTGAACCCGGACCCTCTGCATTGGGAGCACAGAGTCTTATCCATTGCGCCACCAGAGAAGTCCCCTGGACTCCATCTCTTGAAAGGAGGTGGCAAAGTCATACCGCACGAGAGCATGTGGGATAAGAGAAGAGGTTTCATGCATCTTTTGAAAACATATTCTGCCTCAAGATCAAGACACATGTGAAGTGAATGTGGCCTGAAGCCCACCAGTCTGTAGTCTTTCAGATAAAGAGAACTTACCGGGGCACTATGCAATCATGACTAAGAGTGAGTATTCTGCAGCCGGACTGCCTGGATTAAAATCCTAGCCCTGTCACTTACTATCTGAGCCATCTTGGGAAGTTCAGTTAACTCCTCAGGATCTGAGTTTCTTTGTCTCTGGTAACAATAGTACCGTACCTATCTCAGGGAGATTTTGTTAGACTAAAGGAGTTAACATTTGTAAAGTGATTAGAACAGAGCCTCACACAGAATAAGTGCTCAGTAAGTAATAGTGTATCTGCAAATTTGCTAGGGCTGCCATAACAAAGTTCGACAAACTAGGTGGCTCAAACGAGATATGTATTGTCTCCCAGTTCTGGAGGCTAGAAGTCCAAGATCTAGGTGTCAGCAGGGTTGGTTTCTTCTGAGGGCTGTGAGGGAAGGTTCTGTTCCAAGCCTCTCCCTTTGGCTTATCGACGTCTGTTTCTTCCTTTTGTCTCTTCACAACATCTCTCCTCTATGGGTGTCTGTCTCCGTGTCCAAATTTCCCGTTTTTATTAAGACATTAGTCATATTGGATTAGGGCCCACCCTAATTACTTCATTTCAACTTGATTACCTCTGGAAAGATCCTGTCACCGAATAAGGTCACATTCTGAGGTACTGGGACTTAGGACTCCAACATATCTTTTTTTGAAGGACACAATTCAACCTATAGCAGACAGGGTGGCTGTGGTTCATTCATGCAATTGATGTTTCTAGTATGGCTATCAGACATAACACAGCAGAATCCTAATGCGCTAAAGAGATGCTAAAATGTATATAATAAAAGATTATCTTTTGTTCTCATGGAGTTTGGAGAGACAGCACCTAGAAGACGTTTACCAGTATTAGGAAGGTATAAATAATCAAATGCCATGTGAATGGTACAGTGGGAATGCTGGTGAAATCTGGAGGAGAGAGGGAGCCTGTATCTGATGCCCTGGCTGAGATCTATCGCACGGGTACACGTAGGCTCAAGCAGAATGCTTCTGGTGCCTGCTCTTCTCGACCACACCTGGCTGTTTGCCCCTCGGGCTCTACCATGGGCCTCGCTTGACCTCCCCTGAACTCAGGCTCAGCACTGGGACAACTCTCAGGCCTTCTTACAAACTGCACTTACTGGGCCCACAGTCGGACCCAGACACTGCCTCCCGGACAATTAAGTCTCTACACCTAATCACACATCTCCTCGATGTGAACCTCGACCCTGTTCCCAGCCATTTGTGAACAGTCTAGAAATGGGAGTGCTCAGGCAAGACTGTGCAGGTGAGATGGAATTCTAAGTGAACACTAAAGACTGTAGAAGACTCCCTCAGAAACAGAGGATGGGAAAGAGGACCGCAGTTGGAGGGGGTGGTCCATATGCAGGGGACATGGGGAAATGTATTTAGCTGACGGACAGGAAGGCTTTGTTTGGGAGCAGAGTGAGGGGTAAGTTTGGAAGGGTCTGCCTGACTGCTAGAGGGTGAAATCTGATCTTACCCTCCTTTGATGTCTCTACACTAATCCTCTGCCTCAGCGTCCTCCCCACTCCACCCGCTCCCCACATACACCCCACAACAGCAACTAGGGAGACATACTTTGGGTATGATCGATCTTAGTGACAAGAGCCATCACTGAAGCTCAAGCCAAGCGCTGATGCCATGTGAGAATGACTACTCTGCACGTGACTCACCACGTACCTCTGGGTGATGGGGAGGGGCTTCCAGAAACATAGGAAGAGCATCCCCTGTTCTCCTTTCAGATGTTGTGATGTCTAGGTAACAGCATGCCAAAATTAGACTTCCCCATCCCTTTTGCAACTGAAACACCAGTGTCTGTTCTGATATAGAACAGAATGAAAGTGAGCTGAATGCTGCTTTTTCTCTAGTGCCATGGCTTGTCATTCATGAAAGCATCGACTGTCAGTCTCTAGGGAACACCTTGCCTGCTATTGTCTCTGAACGTAAAATGAGAATAGCATGGCAGAGTGGTTACGAGCTCAGACCCCAAACCAGACTGCCAAATTCTGGGTCCACTTCACTTCTTGCCAATGGTGGGACCCTCTGTGCCTCTGTTTCCACATCTGTAAAATGGAGACAACGATTATATGTACCTGGTGAATTAACAGATGGATATCTCTAACAGCGTGGAAGCACATAAGAAGCCCTATGTAAATAGTGGCTCTCATTAATATTGGCTGCAGGAATGTGCAAACTACATACCACTTAGTGCAAGTCTGAAAATCTCAAGAATCTGAGAATCTAGTAGGGAGAGGAGCCTCTGACCATGCAGGAAACCAGGACTAAGAATGCATGGTAATCAGCTTCTCACTTAACTTTCTCAAAGGAATCCACTTTGGGAGGCCATAAAGATGGAATGGTATCTGCCCTGCTCTCCATGAAAGAACAGAATCTAGGACTTGTCAGTGGGACAACCAAGATAAGGACCCTAACTTTAAGCTTCCGGGGTAAATCAGTGAGCAGTCAGCTTCTCCAGTCATCACATCTCCTTTTTCCTTCCCTCTGCCTCTGAGCCCACCCGGACCTCTTCTAAAAAAAAGAAAACAAGTAAACTCATAAGGGCTCATAGCAGATAGGCTCAAGGAATGCAGCTGTTTCACTTTCAACGCCTGAGCATTACCTTCACCCTTACATACAGCACAGATCTATAGATATAAAATATATGCAAATATCTCTGCATATATTCTATTCACATATATAAAAGTATACTACCACGTGTACAGACACGTGTACACCATGTTGGGTGTGTTCCTTAACACCTCTATTATTCGTCCGGACTGCATCTCTTACCCTCCTAAACGGTGCTTAAAAAAGGAACAACAGGGCTTCCCTGGTGGCGCAGTCGTTGCGAGTCTGCCTGCCGATGCGAGGGACACGGGTTCGTGCCCCGGTCCGGGAGGATCCCGCGTGTCGCGGGGCAGCTGGGCCCGTGAGCCATGGCCGCTGGGCCTGCGCGTCCGGAGCCTGTGCTCCGCAACGGGAGAGGCCACAACAGTGAG
>NW_020837951.1:52218269-52374154 GCF_003676395.1 Aethalodelphis obliquidens
AAAAAAAAAAAAAAAAAAAAAAGGAACAACAACAAATTATAATTAATTCTGCAGAGAGCTTAACATAGTCTAGAATTACTGTTCACCTAGATCTTAAATCAAGCTCTGGAAAAAAGATGTTGAGATAATGTACACCATGTTCAAAACATGCAAATAGAAGCCCATGAAAAATAAAACTTTATTTTTCAAATCCTGAGAAGGCGGTGGGAGTACTTTAGAAACTATTTTCTTAGGAGCGAAGGAAATCAGAGCTCACAAGGGCAGCACAATGGGCTGGTTTGAGGAAAAGGGCATAGTTTTAACCTCCTATCCCATGTGTTTGGCCCTCTGCATCACGTTTCTTTTCAGCACCACTGCAGGCCTGAGAAAAAGATCTTGGCTTAAGTTGCATGTGAAAATGAATTTGTGGGTCTCAACCTGGCTCTTGTGACTGAGTATAGTGCTGCATAATTTGACAGGGTTGGGGCCTGATTGACAGCGAGAAACAGCCTACAGGATCTCACAGGTCAGAACAGAAAAGGGGCTTGGCACAAGGGCCCCAGAGCATGCTGGGTAGCAGCCTGCACTCGACTGAGTTCTTCCTTCCTATAAAACAGCAAGAGTCCAATAAGCTCATCTGAGAGGCCTTGAGCAGTCCATAGAAATAAGGTAAAGAGTACACTCCAGCAGGTCAAAGTGAGGTCTTTCAGGAAGACCAAACTCAAGCAGAGGGAGAATCCCCCAGGGAGGAAAGGCCCACAGAGAGATGGACCTTCCCCTGCTGTCTCTTCACATGCAGGAAACCATGAGCTTTCTGACGCCCCAAAGATTCTTTCACCACCAGCCCATCTTCATTCTGATTTGAGCCATCCGTGCAGCCCCATCCATACTTCCCCTAACCCTGTCATTCTCCTCCAAAAGCCTAGTGATTTTTAGGGTAGATTGGATTTATTGGCAGGCATCCTTGACTCTGAGCTTTCCAAAGTCATTACCATTTGACAGATACTGCATGCCCAATTAGCAGATGCCTTTGGGTACCTGTCCCTTCAATTTGGTCGTACATCATCATTCTCTACCATGACCATGTGCTCTGGGAGGTAGCCATACCCCTACCTCAAGAGTAAACACTGACTAGTCTGAGCCACTCCTGTTATTACTATTCTCCTGGCCAGCTCTTTGTTTGGGGGAGGATGCGGCACCCAGTCCTGAGAAGTAGGATGTGAGAGGAAGTCTTCTGGGGATGACTAACTGGAAAGGGGTTCCCAGACAGACACACGTGAATGAGGAGTGTCTCTCATTCTTCTGTTGGATGTTGTCATGTGTATGTAACATGGATGTTAAGACGACCCTGCCTCATTTGTGACCAAGACACCTGCAGAATAAAGACCACATATGCACTGAAGGTGATCTGAAGACCCTTCATGCAGCACTTCCAAAGGACCTATGAAAAACCAGCTCTACAATGATTGGGCTAAGAGTGTGAAGGAAAAGGAGTATTTTGGAAACAATATTTCTTTAAAGAGAGCTCTTTCCATGCTGCATTCCCCTGCCCTCCAGAGGAAACAGGGAAAGCTATCAACTGCTTGGCTTATACCTGGAGAGGCTGGGCTTCCTCCACCAGCCCTGCATTTGGGAGTAGCCATGGAGTCAGCTTTGCCTCCTGCCTCAAGAGGACATGAGAAGGACTACAGCCAGGAGCAGACTGGTACTTTGAGATTGGCCTGTACTTGCACAATTTGTCAGGGTGAAAGACACAAGATTCTTAAGACCTGGCCATGGGCCGTGCAGAGGAGAGGCAACAGCACATCAACATAGGGCCACATTGGGGCTTCCCTGGTGGCACAGTGGTTAAGAATCTGCCTGCCAATGCAGGGGGCATGAGTTCAAGCCCTGGTCCAGGAAGATCTCACATGCCGCAGAGCAACTAAGCCTGCGTGCCACAACTACTGAGCCCACGTGCCACAACTACTGAAGCCCATGATCCTAGAGCCTGTGCTCCACAACAAAGGAAGCCACCACAATGAGAAGCCCACGCACCACAATGAAGAGTAGTCCCCGCTCGCCACAACTAGAGAAAGCCCGCATGCAGCAACAAAGATCCAACGTAGCCAAAAATAAATAAATAGATAAATAATGAATTTTAAAAATAAAATAAAGTTTCTGTTTTAAAAAAAAATGAACATGATGCCATTATCACATCTAAAAAAGGAAAAAAGGGCCACATTTAGGGGCAGAGGGACCCCAATAACAACAACCCAGAGGTGAACCTTAGTCTCCTGGGGGTTGAGGAAGGATTCGTGACTGATTATCCGTAAAAGAGAGGCAACCACCCAAGGAAACGGCAGGAGGATTGCCCCATTGATGGGAATGTCCCATGAGCCCACAAAAGTATCACAGGCGAGTTAGATTTAAATAACCCTGAGAAATAAATACAAATTATAGATACATAATTAAACAGATAAATAGAGGTAAGACCTTTTCTGAGCCTCTACTACTCCTTTGTAACCTATTCCCGTGATTAGCAAGTAGGCAGGATGGTACACAGACCTCTTTCCCAGTAGTGAACCAAGAGGGGGCAGTGGGAACAGCCAACGGGAGCAGGCAGATCGGGGATGCATCGTCTTTGGAGAATTTTAAAACAATAATAACACTGACTAAAAGTTAGTCTGCTTTCCATTATCACCAAGCATCAACAATTCTCAACAATACTACGGGGCAGACCATGGTCACCACATCCCCCTCCTTGATACCCCACCTTCCTTCTAGGGCTCTTGTTATATGAGACAATAAGTTTCCCTCATTGTTTAAGCCATTTGGAGTGTTTTTCTCGTTACTTGAAATAAAAGACGCTGAGCTAGCCATGGGACAAAGTAAGGTATTTTCCATCAAGAAGTTTAGAATTTAATTAAGTGAGGTATGGACAGACAGAAGTGTTTTCTGGGGTGAATGTCACACTTAAGTACTGACACCAGGCAATTGTATGGACAGGAAACACATTTAGAGCTGTTAACCCTGCAAAATAGAAGATTGTTGGAGAAGGGCAAGAAAAGTTTCTTCCCATTTATAAGCACATCGTAGTTGTTTTACCTGGATGTCTCAGTGTAGAACATAAAACACAATTTCCAACTGTGGAAATTACTTAATGTGGACTTGAGGCCACATTAAGTAATTCAGCAAACAAGGCAAATGCACGGGACATCTCGTCTGTCACCACACAACTGCTTTTTACTTCATTCTCCTTGTCCCTCTCCCAATACCTCACCAATTCTGTTTACTGTCAAGTAAGTTGACGATCATTGAACAAACTCCTATGGAGAAACTAGTAGACTCCTCTAACTGCGCTAAACACTGGGTCAGATATCTAGATAAAATGGTTTTTCAGAAGCTCGTGCAGAAGAGGAAATTGAGCTTCAAAATTGCTAAGTGGAATTCAAAGCAAGTTTGGTCCAACTTGGAAGTTCATGATCTTTCCACTTGGCTACTCAGCTTCTAAGAAACATAGAAATATCTGACTTGGTCTCTCCTTCTATGAGCTCATAGCCAAAAACCTATGCAATCTGGGAAAAAAATGGAGGAAAGAAAGAGAAAGGTACAAGTGGTAGGTATTGCTTAGCCCTGCTAGAAGTTAAAGAAACTAGATACCACAAGGAGAAGGTAAGCATAGGTGATAATAGAAAAACATATGTTTTGTCCCTGGGCAGATGCTTCTGGATTTCAGCTCTTATGGCCTACTTCATTATTAGAGCTTAATTTTAGCAAATAATATATAAATGTCATTGATTCTCTTATGGATCCCTTTTCAAAGGGACATTTACAAAAGCCCTGCAAGCAGAAACCTCCCTTGGGGCTCTAATTCTTTTTCCTCCAATGTTGTTTTTATTTTGATTGGAACAAATTCTTATGAAAAAATTTGTAAGCAGTAGAGAAGATGAGCTACTCAAGCAAGTGTCTTTCCTGGTGTCTCCCAATTTTTTCCTAAGTGTATCCCATCTATTCCTTTATCCTAGGAGAGCAAATGTATTAAACAATAGAGTGAACCGTTCTGGTATTTTTCTAGAGAGAGTAGATGCGTGAAATGCGAGTGGTATAACTGTTTACATTTATTTTATATCTACTTTTAGGCTGATTTCAGAAAGTGGATCACCCAGGATTCTTAGCTGTCCTCCTTTTCTTGCCTGAGAGCATTTGTACTAAGAGAGAAACATGGTTGGGATTTGAATTGACTATCATATGTTTAGAAATAAAGATTTGGAAGGAAGATAGAAGAAGCCATTTCTATTATCTAAGCTCTTCTCTTATTCTCTTTCCGTGTTTCTATCATATATATGTTCAAGACTTGTCTGTACTTAGAACAGTCTTTACCCATTCTACTTAAGAGACAGATCTGTATTGACCTGCACTGTCCTTCACAGAATCAAAGAATCTCAGAGCTTGGAAGGATCATAGGAAATCTCCCAGATTCCAAATAAATACCTAGGTATCTTCTCCAAATACCTCCAATCTTTGCTTGAAAACTTTCAGTGACTAAGGTAGCCTTTTGGGGGGAAGGACAGAATTACCTTAGTAATGAGAAGTAACAAAATTTTTTTAGTGTTGTTTGCTTTTGTACTTTAGTAATTGGGCCCACTCTGCCACTTTATCTAAAAGTGATGGACTTTTAGGGCTTCCCTTGTGGCGCAGTGGTTGAGAGTCTGCCTGCCGATGCAGGGGACACGGGTTTGAGCCCTGGTCCAGGAAGATCCCACATGCCATAGAGCAAATAAGCCAGTGCACCACAACTACTGAGCCTGCACTCTAGAGCCCGCATGCCGCAACTACTAAAGCCCACATGCCACAACTACCGAGCCCACGTGCCACAACTACTGAGCCTGCGCTCTAGAGCCCGCGTGCCGCAACTACTGAAGCCCACATGCCACAACTACCAAGCCCACGTGCCACAACTACTGAGCCTGCGCTCTAGAGCCCGCAAACCACACTACTGAAGCCCACACACCTAAAGCCTGTGCTCCTCAACAACAGAAGCCACCGCAATGAGAAGCCCACGCACTGCAACGAAGAGTAGCCCCCGCTTGTCGCAACTAGAGAAAGCCCGTGCACAGCAACGAAGACCCAGCACAGCCAAAAATAAATAAATAAATAAAATTATGTATTTATTTAAAAAAAAAAAAAAAGGGAAAACTCCTAAAATCCCCAAGCTGTAGGTGGAGAGCCCTCATAAGCAGAGGGGTCTCTCACCTAACTTAGAGGTTCCTTCCTACGTTGCCCCTGCTCCTGGGAAGTCTTTCCCATAGGGCCTCCCTGCTGCCACTGCAATCAGCTCCAGAGTGTGCCCCCTTTACCACATTGTCCTAGTTTGATCTCCTACCAAAGCAGAGCCCAGGTCAAGGACTTGGGTGCAGTTGGTTCACTGGGGAAGTGATCCGGGGGAGAGTATGTGAGGGGTGGGGGTGGTGAGAAGAGCCAACAAAGAGTGTGTTAATGAGTGAGTTACCTCTAAGGACACCTTAGGCTCAACCCTACAGAATACCCTCTAGAGAACTGGGAAACACACCTCTGAATTCACCCACCAGTCTCAGGAGGCTGGGACATTTATCCACTGACTCCCATCCCCCATTGACACAGGGCTACCCCCTTGAGGAGGTACATTTCCTGACCATCCAGGTCGTACCTAGCTGGGTGGAACGAGCTCCCTTGATGTTAGAGAAAGGCCTCAGTAGAGAGAAAGGAAGGTGCAGGAGGCCGTCAGCATGCTAGACACCGTCTGCTCCAGTAGCAGGTCTAGAGGATACAGGTGGAGGATCCATGCTGTCTACTGTAACACCCCAGGAGCCCAAGTGTAGGGCTTTTCATCAGTCCTTCTCAGCTTGTCATTAGCCCAGATGAAAGGGGCTACTATTTAAAAACCTAACCCTTCCAAATACTAAGACTTAATAAGAAAGAAAGGAAATATAAAAACAGATAATACAAAGAAACATACCAGATGAGGTCTTGAAATACAGGCTGCAGATCCCTGGTAACTGCGCGCTGTCTCCACAGATGGCGCATTTCTGCAGAGCCTTGACAAATGGCCCACTGTCCTCTAAGCACCAGAGTCCGTCCCTGCAGTAAACACACCCTGCCTCCTGCCACCTGGGAATGTTCTCTCGGGTTCTTGGCAGCTGTATTGTCTATAGGTCAAGAGGACCATAGCAGCTTCCTTCCTTGGTTGGTTTTCTTGTCGGAGAATAAGTTGTGCATAGTTTCCCTACAACAGTTTATAAGAGTGTACGTCATTAGCACTGCGATCTCCAGCACTGGACCCCCTGAGTTTGAATCCTGGCTCTTGACATGTTGTGTGACCTCGGGTGAGTTGCTTAATTGCAAACCTCAGTTTCTTCATCTATAAGACAGAGACAATAAGGGCCCAATCCATAAGCTTGTGAGGATTCAATAAGTTAATATGAGACAATGACTAGCACGTAAAAGCACTGTATAAATATTGATGATATTATTATTAGGCTAGAGATTACATACAGGAAATTAGCATAATGTAATGACCTTCCATTTCAGAGCCACTCTGTAAAGCAACAACTATCTACTAGGCACATCTGCAACAAAAATTAGTACTACATACATAGTAATAAGAAGATCTTTCTAACGGCAAGATCATTACCTAAGCTGGGGTGAGTTGCTAGGGTTCCATCTCCTTCTTTAACATGTGTGAATTTGGCCAAGTCTAGCAGAATCTTTTCTGGCCTTTTCTAACACCCTTAAATTGGAAAGTAGACACTTGCCAGACACAGGACTATACTTGCCATAGACAGAAATACTCATCCTTGAACATAGCTGTATCCTCCTTGGTTCCAGGTAGCCCAGACTAGAACCTTTCTTTGAAGCTTCTCAAGGAGAGTGCTATGAGGTCATTATTATACACTTTTCTGGTTAGACTACATCTTCCTTTTCCATCCTGTCCATTTTACGGACGTTTGTGAGCACCTGCCTTAGAAAAAAAGGGAAATGCAATCAACTTCAGTGGTTTGGCTACTTGCTATAGCAAAAGTCTGAATGGAACAGTTTCTGGATGGCTAAAGAGCTTCATCTTTTTCTGTGTCCCTTACTATAGATAACTGAATAATTTATCTTCAGCTCAGAAGCCATCCCTTATCTTCCTTTCTCTCTAGACTTCTATTTCTAGGAAATTACCACAAAGGCCTAAGGTTACAAGGAGTTGCCTCAGGTTGACGGTGAGATCCCAAACCTTGGGTCATTGTATGTAGGCCACTAAAGGGAGCATACATTTGCATTGAGCTAAGTCTACCCTCCTCTGTCCTACCTCCTCTTAATTACAAAACTCAAATCACTCTACCTCTTTTGGTACAGAAGAACTTGACCTCTACCGCCCCCCTGGTGGACCATGAGAGTATGCCGGGTGAGTCACTTCTGAAATCACCATGTGGGCCCTAAAGACTTACAGAATCAAGGGTCACCTCTCACAAGCCTTCCACATTCTCATTCAATGTACTGATTATCTAGAGCTGAAAAATAATTTACCCCAAAATGGTGCTATTATTTTTTGCCCTTGTGTTCCAACTTATTTTCCTATTATTCAAACGTGGCATTCTTTCTTGTAATTGCTTGGTTACTTTTCTCTCTCCCCAGACAGACTATAAACAGCAGAAACCCAGTAGTGCTAAGTGACTTTCCTGAGGCCACATAATGAGGAAAGACCCCCAATATAGAAATCAGCCTTCTCTATTCATGGTCCACCGTGCCGTTCATTAGCAGCCCTGTTTTGTGTTCTGAAATAGTTCTTTCTCAGAAGAAGCATTGAGAGAGTGGTACACCAGGGCTCAGAAGACAAGAGATTCTGCTCACAGCTCAGTCACTACCTCACCAAGACCCCTGAACAAGGAAGGCAGTTTCTTCAGATGATGGCTTAGGTCCCTGTCCAACTCTAAACGTCTAGGATTCTACTTGAAAGGACCATGCATCAACAGTTCAGAGAGAGAGAGAGAGAGAGAGAGAGAGATTCATCCATTCATTCCACATATATACATTCATTTAACATATTCAGCATCTACTATGTACCTGACTGGGTGCCGGGTATGCAGGGAAACAAAAACTACAGCCCCCCTGCCCACTGATAATTTATGTTTTGATCTTAGTGTGTTCATTGGCCAGCATCTCTTACTGATGATCTTGGGTAAACAGAGTGATGGGTCCGTCATCAGCATACTGTTTTTTGAAGAATTCCCTCATGGTTGTGTGTGTGCCTGTGTGCGTGTGTCTGTGCCTGCGTGAGTTGGAGTAGGTGGGAGAGGGAATGCTGGTGAAAATTGCCACATTCAAAATTACCATGTCTCAAATTCCTGAAACAAACAAAAACCAAATCAACAAGAAGACAGACTGGGTGTGTCCAGCACAGGTGTCCCCTTCCTGTTAATGTGCAGTTTCCAAAGTCAAGCCATTGTTGCTCTTTCCTGCCTAGATGCCAGCAGGAGTGCCCAATTAGTGCCAATTTGTTTCCTATAACACGGACACCTGTCACCAAAAAGCTTGACAAAAATAACCAACTTAGTCACTGTGGATCCAAACTGGGCTCAAACTAATCACCTAGAGGTAAATAGGAAGCCTTCAAATCCCACTGCAAATCCTCCAAGGGCCCCAGTCCCTCTGCCCATGAACAAATTTATGGTGTATTTCTGACTGATGGCAAGACACCAACTAGCAGTTGATTCTTTTTTTTTTTCTTTAAATGCAAGTTATCAGCCTTTCCTTCCAGTCAGCTGCAGGCTCCCCCCTGGCAGTTCAAGACTCATAGTGATAATGGATTATCTTTTCTTTTAATAGCAAGCCACCTTCTGCTGAAATGGAATGAAAGTTACAGGAGAATGGGAACAGATTTCACCAAGAAGTCCTCTAACACTCTTTAGGAACCACCTCTAGTTCAAGCATTTAAAAAAAATAACCTTTAAAAACTAACCAGGTTTCTGCTGTGTGGCTTAGCCAACCACCAGGGCTGTGCTGGTTACCTCTGAATTAGCCCTGCTTGACGATCACTTTCAAACTCTGTTCTACCTCACGCCAGTGGATGTGCTCCCTGGGTGTGCGGTTAGTTGTATGGGGCGGATGCCTTGGAAGGCGCTCTCGAACCCAGACTAAGAACGCGTGACGTATAATAAGCAAATGAGCAGGCAAGACGTTTTTCCACATTCACGCAGGCAGGAGAATCAGCATGTCCTGCTCTTCGAAAGAGGGCCCGTCTAGCCCACTGCTTTATGGGGAGCAGAAATATCTAGAATCTGAGTCTGCCGCAGGAGGGGTTTCTTCTCTCCTCACGATGCTGTGTGCTGAACGGCAGATTTCATCACCTTCCTCGTAAGGCGCTTCTCATTATGAGAAACCAAACACAGAGCCCGGCTTCTAACTGGAGTATTAATAATGAAAATAGATTATGTGCATCCTGTTTGCTAAGCAATTATCTAAAGGCGGGGATTGAGTCCAGATTTTTTGCCTCACTGCTTGAGAGGCAGGCCGTGAATAGATAGACAGGTATTTACACGCAGTGTCTCTGACCTGGAGAAAATGTCAGGATCTTGAGAGACTACAGAGAGGGCTATAGATGCATATTCTTTTGAAACATGGCCGGGTTTTGCAGTCTATTCTTGGAAAAGGCAAAGAAAAGGCAGAAAGAGTTTGGATTTGCTTTCGCTGTTTAAAGATATCCTCCTGAGTCAAAATGAGACCATTTGACTTTGCCCACCTTAAGTTTTTCATTAACTGGAAGTGACTCTGGCTCTTACCTTCTCAAGGAGATGAAATGAGTTTTATATAGTCCACACTGAGTGGTGCTTTCCCTGGATGTTTTATAAAACCGAGATCTGATCTGCTTAACCTAGGCACTTCTTAATGAGAGGAGGCATTTCTCGGACGGCTTGGATCTAAATTTTCTTCTCCTCCTCCTTCACTTGCTGTGCTCCTGCGAGGCGCTAACTTACTTCCTCTTTCTGAGGCCCATGTGCTATTTCAGAGCTGTACTTCCAGGCTGAAAGGAACCCTGCGCTAGTGCGTGCAGTACTTTGGGACCCTTCCGAGCAAACCACTGCCAACATCCATGTCCCCTCTAGTCTCCCCTCACCCGCCTTCTTCCTCCTTTATGATGAACTTGCATGTTGAGATGCAGATTGAAAGATGGCAGTGAAAGTTCATATGGACAAGGACCAGAGAGTGTAGTCTTAGAAGACAGAGGGGAATAACAGAGGCAGCACATCCCTGCAGTGGGGTGGAGTCACTCAACTCCTAACAACAGTTTCACAATAAATTACAATTGCCTGGGGAATGCCTTCGCATCCATGGTACATCTATATGATGGAACACTACGCGGCAATATAAGGGAATAAACTACTGATAGACACAGCAACATTCAAAAATCTCTAATTCATTATTCCAAGCGAAGAAAGTCAAACACAGAAGGTGCGTGCTGTATGATCCCATACAGGAAAACTCTAGGCACCAAAACCAAATCGAGCTTCCAGGGCTAGGAGTAGAGGGAGAGGTGGACCTAACAGCTTGACTAGCCATCCCAGTTTGCTTGGGACTGTCCCAGTTTTAGCCCAGAAATTCTTCATCCCTGGTAACCACTCAGTCCCAGGCAAATCAGAACAGTTGGTCACCCTGGATCTTGACAAAGAGGCATGAGGGAAATTGGGGGAGGTGGAACTGCAGTTTTTAAAACTTCCAGAACTATGCACTTACAGGTAAATTTTACTCTATGTAAATTATTCCGTAATAAAGGTCTGGAAAGAATCTCCTGGTCTCTCCCCCGTCCCTCCACTAGACGGTGAGCTCTCTACACACAGGCGTTTTGTGTCTCCCATGCCATTGCTCCCAGCCCCCAGCACCTAGCATTGGGTCTGCTGTGGTATAATTTGATAAAAGAATGTGTCCTGCTCTTTCTTCTCAGATGCTACTTGTCATATCTCCACGAATAGATTCTTTAAACAATCTAATCTCTAAACATGGCATTTTCTCCATAGAAATACTCAGAGTTAAAGATTTCTCTGTTTCCTTTGGGTTGTGAATTAATAGCGAGGCTCTCGACATGAGACAGATCTATTAAGCAGTGCTTTCTAAATACACTAAGCATAACAAATTCCTGGGGTGCTTGTTAAAAATATATATATATAAGTTCCTAGAACCCTATCCAGACCCACCAAATCTGAAATTCTAGGAAAATGGCCTGGAAATCTGTATATTTCACAAGTGTCTCAGATAATTCTTACGATTGAGCATGGAAAGCAGAAAGACAGAAAACCTGGCGTTGTGCAACCTCGGTACCAGCCTTCAGGTCTAGTCACATCCTGTTCCCTGGATCCCATGTGATCCTCCTACCAGAGTCTTTCTGGTAATGAATCACTTGCTCATTAATTCCATTTGAGAAATGTTCATTGAGCACCTACTCTGTGCTAGGGCTACAGCAGTGAAAACAAGGCAAACAAATAAACAAGGTGCATTCAACCACTGACGGATGATGTGAAGGAAACACAACAGCATGACATGACAGTGCCTGGACCATGTGCTACCTACATAGAACAGTCAGGAAGGATGTGGTCTTCGTCGATGGCTGGCTCTAACCTCAGGCAGTTTTCTTGTGGGGAGTAGAGTTGGAAAGCCACAGACGTATGTTCTGGTCTCAGCCTTGTCATAAATGGCTGCTACAGACTAGCCTCAGTATCCTCATCTGTAACATGAAGGGATGGATCTAGATGTTGCTCTCTAAGGATGCTTCTAGGCCTGACAGTCTATGTTTCTGGAGTTTGTTGTTGTAATCAAGTAAAGCTAATCTGATACATATTTAACGATATACGTAATTGTTATTGTGCTGCACGATAATTAGGTATCAATAGTAAGCAGTTCACATACGTGACTATAATTAGTATCTTCTTAAACACAAGCCAACTCAAGTCTTCGGTTTTTCTCTCTCCTCACTTTGTTATTCTGTAATTAGTATCAGGGTCCTCTGTTCTTCCATACTATGTATCATTCCATATGAATCCATGTCTTTTTCTCTCACATACCCACATAGTGATATTGACACTTTAAAATATCAGGGTGTAGTTTATTCTCTCTTGAGATAATATTTCAGTTCTGAGAGTGCTGTATTACTGCTTTCCTTTCCATCATCAAGGAGCTTTTCAGATAATGCCTGCTCTTGGCTCTTTCATCGGCTGTCTTGGGTGCTAGAAGGACTAGGGACCGGAAGGAACCACAAAAACTTTAGACCATCAGAAGTTTTTGGAAGGGATAGGAAAACCGACAGGGGAGACAGTACATGAAGATGGACCCAGATCTTTATCTTCTGAGATTCTGGGAGTATCAGGGAAAGTGTATGAGTTTGCTTGGGCTGCCACAACAAAATATCACAGACTAGGTGGTTTAAACAACAGAAATGTATTTTCTCACAGCTCTGGAGGCTGGAGGTCCAAGATCGAGGTGTCGGCAGGTTTGGTTTCTTCGGAGGCCCCTCTCAGCTTGCACGTGGGACCGCCTTATCTCTGTCCTCATGTGGTCTCTCCTCTACGCGTGCGTGTTTTTGGTGCTTCTCTCTTTCTTTGTGCAAATTCCTCTTCTTATAAGGACACCAGTCAGCTTGATTGAGGGCCTACTCTAGAGACCTCGTCTTAACTTGACTTTTTAAATACGTTTTTTCCAAATACTGTGACATTCTGAGGTACCGGGGCTAGGACATCAGTATATGAATCGGGAGTTGGGGGTATGGGGGACACAATTCAGCAATAACAGAAGGGAAACTGAGGAAGAGCTAACTCTTGAAATATACAAAAACCGGGGATGCAGTCTTTCTGCCAGGCCTGGCAATTTACAGAACTTCCTTTCTAAGACTCCTCAACTGCAAAGGCCATGTCACCAGCTGATGACTAGAGCCTAATTCAGCTTGCACAAAATCTCCCTTTCCACAAGCAAGAATGAAAGTCTTAAAGGATCGAAAAAATAATACAAATGAGTTTATATACAAAACAGACTCACAGACATAGAAAACAAACTTACTGTTACCAAAGGGGAAAGGGGAGGAGGAAGAATAAATTAGGAGTATGGGATTAACAGATACAAACTACTGTACATAAAATAGATAAGCAACAGGCTTTACTGTATAACACAGGGAATATATTCAATATCTTACAATAACCTATAATGGAAAATAATCTTAAAAATATGTATGTGTGTGTTGGGCTTCCCTGGTGGCACAGTGGTTGAGAGTCCGCCTGCCGATGCAGGGGACACGGGTTCGTGCCCCAGTCCGGGAAGATCCCACATGCCGTGGAGCAGCTGGGCCCGTGAGCCATGGCCGCTAAGCCTGCGCGTCCGGAGCCTGTGCTCCGCAACGGGAGAGGCCATGGTGGTGAGAGGCCCGCGTACCGCAAAAAAAAATAAAAAAAAATATATATATATATATATGTGTGTGTGTGTGTGTGTGTGTGTGTGTGTATACAATATACATAAATATATATAAAACTGAATCACTTTGCTATATGCCTGAAACTAACATAATATTGTAAATCAACTATACTTCAATTTTAAAAATTAAAAATAAAATAAATATCACAATTTAAAAACAGATGTAAATACTTAGGAAAGTGAGCCCCCTGGGTGAGAAAGAATTCCTGGCAGCTTCTGAATGTCCTTCCCTGTTTTCATAAAGAGAGGGCAGGAGGTTGAGGGTGAACGTAACTGACTCTGCAGTTGGCTGCACCGCCCCATCTGTCTTCTGTGCTGACCAGCTAGTGGCTAGGTGGACAGGATGGTGTGCAGTGGCCCCAGAGGCCCCAGGGACTCATGCTTCTCCTGCATTCTCTGCCTTTGCACGAGGACCCCTGCCTTCCCAGTGGCAGTGTGGTTCTAAGTGTGAGATCTGAAAACAGAAACTCTAGGATGAGACAAGCTTGCTGGCAAAGCCTTTAAAACAAGGCAGCAATGGAAGAGAGCCCCCAGACCTCCCAAGATAAACGTCAAAGGGCCACGAGCGGCAACCTACACTCTTAACAGGCCACATGCCTCTTCCTTGCTCGGCCTGGCCCTTCCTGCAACATGATAGGCGTGAGAGCACTGTGTCATGAACAGAAATAGAACTATAAAGCAAAGCAGATCCAGGGACAGAATTGGAAAAGTATGAATATGTAATGCTGGAAAAGGATTTTACTTTAATTTGGTGTTTTAATATTACAGGCTTTTTTTTCTCTTCTTCTTTTCTTTGAATCCCTGATCTAAAAACAGGAGACCTGGGTTTCAATCTTGCTGCTCTATCGCCATGTCAATGAACCGGTCATGTAACCTCTGTGGGCGTGGTTTCTGATCCTTAGCTTAAAGGGATTGGAAAGCACGTTCTTTGAGATCCCGCTAGGATATTTTCTTCAGCAAATGTATGTTGACAACACAAGAACTGATCCAAATAATTAACAGGGCGAAGCTTAGTTACTGTTGCACCTTTTTGGTTAGATGCACTAAAGTCTCATATTCTGATGAAACTCGTGATTACTCATCTATGAAATGGGGATAATATTTGTCTCGCTAGGTTTTCTGAGGATGAAATTCAATAAAGGATGTAAATGAGACAATGGCTGCTGCACAGCAGAGGCTGAGTCAGTGGTAGTTCTTTTCTTATTAACCCTGGTAATCCCCTTGGTGCCCGGCGTGGTTGATGTGCAGTGAATATTTGACAGGTTGTGAAAGTAGCCTGGAGGCGTCACTCTGGTAATAACCTAATGCAAATACGGACCAAGGGGACTAAGATGTGCCAATAAGGTAGCAATGAAGTTGTCTTCCCTCTCCACTGCAACACAAGAGATATAAGTATATGTTGGCCTAAGCACACGTACTCAGGACCGCCATGAACTTAAACTTCAGCTCTCGTGTTTGAATATATTTTTGGTAGGACCTGGTGAACCACAGTGATGCAGGATGGCCTGGGAAAGGCTAAGACCTAGAAAAGACAGTCCCGGTGATTATCAGTAATATTGGAAGTCCACCTGTGTTCAAAGGGTCAGGTAGCAAGGTATGACCAGCAGCAGCATAATCATTATTGAGTCCTTGAGTACTTTATAAGTTATTCATTTTATCATCACAACTCTTCAAAGTGGTATTGATATTCCCACTTTTCTGATAAAGGACTTGTTGCTATTAAGAGGTTAAGTTATCTTGTTCAAGGTCATAGAGTTAGTGAATGGTAGATCCTGGATTTGAATGTTAGACTCCTTTTCTCCAAAGTCCTTGTATGCTCTACTTCAGTGCTGGACAATCCAGGAGCAGGCAGTCTTTAGAACTGAAGACTTGCATTAGGGATATTGCTCATGTGGTACTGGGTGATCAAGGCACTAATCTAGCGTCAACACCAAATTGTGGAGTTGGAAGAGGACCAAGCAAAAAACAAGTAGTGTCCCCTGACAGATTGCTAAGGCAGGATCTCAGACCCCCAAGAACAAGGTAGCGTCCCCAACTCCACAACAGGGCAAAGAAAGAATCTAGGGACAAGAAAGGACTTTATTGTAAGAGTTAAGATAGAAAGTCTGAGGCAAATAAGCAGCCTGAATGAGTCAATGACCCAGTGTATGGGGCAGAAGCTCCTCGTATTCTGACAGTGACATCTCCTGGAACCTAGCATGGAGCTGAATCAACAAAAGGATAAGGAAGGAGGAGGAGGTAAAAGGTTCCCTACTAAGAAGAGAGAAATATTCCAAAAGAATCCAGTTCTGGTTCACTAGCAGTTTTGGTGATCAGACCTGGTGTGTCTTCAAAGGATTTGAGAGATGAGCTTTGATGCCCTTCATTGTGCCTTAATAATCCCAAGAAATACGGGCTCTGTTTCATTCTTTGCATTAAAGAGGACTTTCCCAAGAGCTTCAGAGAATGCTCTGCTTCTTGGTATCACACATGAGTTAAACTGAACCTTCTTAATGCCCATCTTAACATAGTATCCTACAAAAACTGACATTCAAATAAGCACTGAAAAGTAATTTAAATATTTACTGAAATCTCTCGAAAGCACCAAAGAAGTATATTCAACTTTAAAGTATATTAAACTTTATATTAAACCTTATGGCACAAAGATCCTGAAGATCTTCTTCAACTCTCTTTCTCCTCAAAGTCCCACTCATTCCTAGCGCTCGTAACCAGCCCCCGGAGAACTGCTGGCTATTGCGTAATCACCTGGCTTTCCTCTGTTCCATTTTGCTTTCAAAGTGTCTCCCTCCACTGCCACCAAATAAACACACTCATTCATTCAGTCAACTGAACATCTAGTAAAGTCTTGATTTTGCACAGTTCCCAGTGAAGTGAGAGATGTATAAGGCATAAGCCCTGCTATCAAAGAACCTAGAATTAAATAGGAATGGTAGAACACACCCCGAAATTACTACAGTAAAATGTATTAAGTGATTGGTCCATAAAATGTGGATTAAGATCCAAGATATTCTGGAAGATTAACTAAAACCAACCACACAGTATAGTTACTGCTTATTCCTACTTCTATCCCTAAGATACACGTGCAATCGTCTTGTTCCCTTTCTCTTCGTACGTTCTAAACGTATTTCTCCAGTGATATCATCTTAAAGGAAAATGAAGTTAGATCAAAATGGACTTAAGTCCAGACTTGAAGGAAAAGAATGCACTAAAAGAGAAAACTAAGAACGTTTGCAAAAGAAAGAACCATCTGACTGATAGCCTTGTGAGAATAACCAAGGACCCTTAGGAATTTTATGTTATCAGTAGATCTCTCTGATCTTTTCTCTACAATGACGATCACCAAGATAATTTCTAAAAAATAATATGATCATGTCTCATTTAAAATGTCTCACTGTTTTTGAGATTTCTCCTTGTCCTTTGATTATGTCCAAATGCCTTAACATGGCTCAGAAGTTCATTTTTTTTTTTTTTTTTTTATTTGGAATACTGTGCATTTTAAATTTATTTATTTATTTATTTTTGCTGTGTTGGGTCTTAGTTTCTGTGCGAGGGCTTTCTCTAGTTGTGGCAAGCGGGGGCCACTCTTCATCGCGGTGCGTGGGCCTCTCACTATCGCGGCCTTTCTTGTTGCGGAGCACAGGCTCCAGACACGCAGGCTCAGTAGTTCTGGCTCACGGGCCTAGTTGCTCTGCGGCATGTGGGATCCTCCCAGACCAGGGCTTGAACCCGTGTCCCCTGCATTGGCAGGCAGATTCCCAACCACTGCGCCACCAGGGAAGCCCCAGAAGTTCATTTTTTAGTAGACTCCCTCCTCTCTCTCTAGCCACATATCGTATCACTCATCATTGCCAGCATATTCTCTGCTTCAGTCCTACTTAATCATTTGCAGAAATGGGTAACTTCTATATCCTGAGCTCACGCCATTCATGTCTTTATCGCATTGCACTGTAATTGCCTTTTTCCAAGATATTCACCTCCCAGATAATAAGCGCCATGCAGACATGGGCTAGTTCTACCGTATTCATCATTGTATCCCTCAGAGCCTATCTTAGTGCCAAGAAAGTAGTAAATATTTCATGAACATTGCTTGAATGAATAACTAAAAACATAAGGGCATCATTGCTTGTCTTGAGTTGGGTTCCTTGGAAACGTATTCTGAGATGAAGATTTTCATGCAGGAGGTTGATTGAGGAGTAGCTGAAGTAGGGCTTTACAGGAGATGTTGAACTGCAGTGTGGATCCAATAAGGAGCTCTGAAGCTGAAACAGTCCTTCGGAGTTTTCCCTACTAAAGGCACAAGGACCAGATCTTTGTACCCGTGGATCTACTATTTATCAACAGCTAAGCTGCCCTCAAGGAGGAAGTGTCAGCTCGGGTGATTCCTCTCACTTTGGCCAAGGGCAGTTCCTGAAATAGGACTCAGTTGTGAGTCCTCAGCATTAACCCTCCCAGCAGCAGAAAGAATGAGAGCTGTGGTCTTAGAGAGGAATGAAAACAATGCAAACACTGCAGTGTCTGCTACATTTCCCTTTAACCCGCAGCACAAGGCATGCATGACTCAATTCGCTAAACTCTGGAAGCGTCCCTCTGCCCTGAAACCCATCTAATGACACCCTCCACTGCTCAACTACCGGTGAAGTGAGCAACAGTACTGCCACCATCACATTCATCTATCCAGTGTGTATTTGTAGAGCACCTACTACATGCTAGGCATTATTCTAAGTATAGAGAATTCAGCAGTACATAAACCAGACAAAAAGATCCTGCCTTCACTGAGCTTTCATTCTAGAGAGAGACAATTAGAAAAGTAAAAAATGGAGCAGAGGTTGATAAATGCTACAAAAAAAGTAAAACAGAGGTGGAAAATAGGGAATGCCAACATTTGGGGGAGGCTGGGTATTTTAATAGTGAACAGAGTAATCAGGGAAGGCCTCACTAAGAAGGTGACATTTGAGCAAAGCCATTTAGATATTGGAGAAAAGGCTTTGCGGGTAGAGTAACAGGTGCAAAGGCCCTGGACTGAGAGCAAGCCTAGATGTTAGAAAATAACCGGAAAGTAAATATACCTGGAAAAGAGTGGAGAAGTAGACCCTAGTGGGAAATGAGGTCAAAGACAAATGAGGGGAGAAGGCATATTATAGGTCATTGTAATGACTTTGTCCTGTGCTCTCCATGAGCTCCAAGGTTGATGGTCAACAATGACTTTTGCATACTAGCGTCAGTTCCAAGAGTAGTAAGATTTTTGTCAAAGAATAGTCACTCCAGCCAAAGGGAAGGGGTGGATATCCAAGTTGATTTGTCAGTTGGCTTCATCATTTACCATTTTAACACAAGCTATAGCAGTGTAATTTCTTAGATTCCCTGATAAACAACTAGACCCAAAAGAGCCAACAAATCTGGCTCCATTGTTTCTTCATGGGACCCACTACCTTTAGAAATATAAGCCTATTTCATCAGTGCACTTAGGATACCCGATGTCCCTTGAGAAATAACTGGTTTTCGTTTATGATGAGCCAGAACACATGCACACGTGCGCACGCTACGCCATGCGTGCTGCCCTTCATCAGCTCAGGCTTTTGTTCATCAAAATGATAGCAAGTAGTGGCATAAAGCCATTCTCTGAGAAATAATTCATTACAGACAAATCATCCAAATGCCAGTTCTTCTGCCCAGAATGACCTTCAACAGGATAGACCCCGAAGACTCACCTGCAGCATTCAGTGGCGGTAACACAACATTAACTCCAACGATGCTTATTGCCTCGCCAGGCTGTCACTCTCTTTGGCTAATCCTTTTTACACCATTACTTTCTGAAGCTGACCTTTAATCCTCGTAATCAGAACGCAAACAGTTCAACAGCTTAAGGAGCTTTCTTTTAGGCTGTGGTGATGAGCTGGGTAACACCTCCCAAAACACCCCCGCCTTTTCAGGTAAAGCTAGAAGAGAAAGTTTGACCAAGGTCTTTGTATAGATCTGGGGCAGCCAGTCTATGGAAAAATTAATCAACTATAGAAAGAAAAAAGAAGCTTCTTGCAGGTATGAATTCCCGTCCACAGAAACAGGACGTGTGATGATTATCCATTTCTTTATTAAACCCACATAGCATGGCAAGAAATTTACCCCAGTCGTTATTGGAATTCACCCCAGGATTAGGCTGAGGTCTTAAGGACTCACCAAAGGCCGAGATATCAAGATGGGTCCACGCTAGGTACCACCCAGATGCCTCTTGTGCCAGCGTGCATTCCGCTGAAGCTCTTGGTCTCAGCTGCTACACGTACGTGATGTCTCAGCGTTTTTTTGCCGAGGGCTGGAACCCCAGTGTCCCGGTCCTAGCCTTTCAAAGCACATCACATGGCTACCTCCACAGAGGCCTGGTAGAGCTGGCTCTAGGCTTGGCCACAAAGAGGGCATGAGTCCTGGGCTCCTCCCATGTCACTCCCACTGTTGCCTCTGACTCAGTCTGACCTCTGACCTCAGCAAAGTTTGACCTCTCTCCCTCCAATTATCCTCAGAGACTGCCTCTCTCCTGTAGCTGCTCTAAGAGCATTTAACATCGCTCCAACATGTTTTACTTTTAAAAAATAAATGACAGGGAAGGAAAAGTCCTGCAAGAATCTTCTACTCTTGGTAGAGAACTCTGTGTGCAGGTTGGGTTGAGAGTAGGGGAAGAAGAACACAAATCAGCATCTCAGAATATTACCCTGCCACAGGTTGATTATTTTTTTTTATTTTTATTTTTTTCGGTACGCGGGCCTCTCACTGTTGTGGCCTCTCCCGTTGCGGAGCACAGGCTCCGGACGCACAGGCTCAGCGGCCATGGCTCACGGGCCCAGCTGCTCCGTGGCATGTGGGATCTTCCCAGACCAGGGCATGAACCCGTGTCCCCTGCATCGGCAGGCAGACTCTCAACCACTGCTCCACCAGGGAAGCCCCACAGGTTGATTATTTTATCTAGAACATTTGATTCCTTAAAGGAAGACTAGAGTGGGTGTCTGAGCTGTGGACATATGGAAGTGGAAAAGAAAAACTGGATATAGAACCTGACTCCTAAATGTAATGTTAGAAATTGCCTTAGCCTGGGTTTTCCAGAAAGCAGAGCCCAAGCAAAGGCTTGTGAAGACAGCTACTAAAAAGGGCACTCCCAGGAAGCTAGAGTGCCGGGCAAGGGGAGTGGCGCGGGGCAGAGGGAGGGCTAGTAGGAGCCACTATTGAGTTGCCCACCTGTTGTGACTGACTGTTCAGTCTCGCTGGATCATCGCCAAAGAGACCGGATAAATTTCATCTTGGCACCATCCATCTTGGAAGGGAGAAAAAGAGAAAGGTATCCACCACTTCCCACTGACTAAAACTCACCCCATGAGGTGTTAAGTCCTCCACAATGCCAGCTGTGCATGCCTGGGTGACAAGCACAGGACTGCAGGGTCCATGCCTGGACATCAGAGAAGCCCTGGGGCTGGAGTCAAGAGACCCTCAGGTGACACCTGTGTGGAGTTTGTTGGAACCCACAAACTCTGGTCACCTCAGAGATATCTGGAACCTGAAACAGAGGCTGAGACCATCTGAGGGAGTGCTGAAAGTGTGAGATACAGTAATGTATGACGGTACGCTATCGAAACTGTGAGTTTTAACAAACATATGAGGATAGCTTTATAAAATACATACTTTTTTTTATATATTATAAACACAATATATAGTATGCATAAATAATATATAAATAATATACTGTATAAATATATAGAATTATATATTTAGAATAAATCCAAAAATATATAGTATATAATGATATGCAATATATAAACAATATATTTATTATATATTACTTTCTAAATCTAAATTAGCATTGTCTCTATCAAAGTTGCCATTTTTTATTTATTCATTCATTCATTTGGATTTGTTTGTTTTTTTTAATTGAAGTATAGTTGATTTACAATGTGTTAGTTTCAGGTGTACAACAAAGTGATTCAGTCGCATATGTATGTATATATATATACACATATAAATGTGTATGTGTGTATATATTCTTTTTCAAATTCTTTTCCATTATAGTTTATTACAAGATAGTAAATATACTTCCCTGTGCTATACAGTAGGTCCTTGTTGATTATCTACTTTATATATAGTAGTTTGTATTTGCTAATCCCAAACTCCTAATTTATCCCTCCCCCACCCCCTTCCCCTTTGGAAACCATAAGTTTGTTTTCTATGTCTGTTAGTCTGTTTCGTAAATAAGTTCATTTGTATCATTCTTTTAGATTCCACATATAAGTGATAGCACATGATATTTGTCTTTCTCTGTCTGCCTTACTTCATTTACTATGATAATCTTTAGGTCCATCATTCATTCATTTCTATTTGTTGGGTTTCCACTCTAGCAGTGAACAAAACAAGTAAAGCTCTTGTTCAAGGATGATAGTGTTAGAAAAAATATTTGTGAAACTTCTAAAATTACCTTAAATGTCAGCATTGAATTCTTTGAATATCTTTAATCATTTAAAATCTTGCTTTTTGTGTATCTATTTGACTTCTTGTGAATTGCCAGGAGCAAAAATATTCAGATCAAGAAATGGTGGGAAGACAACTTGAGTTGTAAAGATATTAGTCAAAACAGAGACACCAATATAAAAAAATGTGATGGGTTTCTCATAGGATTTGGAAGTAGACTCATCTAGAAAATGCAAAAATTATTAAATGGAGTATGTGCATTTTAAAAACTAGTGTTTGCTTATATTTTCTGAGACTTAACCTCTTTTTAATGTGAGAAGCACTACTTTGGAAGAGAGGGCAAGGTAAGTGCTAAGTTTCTTTCTTTGTAATCTTCCCTCTTATTCTAGGACGTATCAGGAAGCTATGACAATCCTAAGAATGCTGACATTTTTCTCACTTAAGAACAATGATAGAAATAAAAGAGATTTCTTCTCCTTTCTCAAAAAGTATACAAGCAACTTTATATTCTTTTTCTAAAATGGAGAATAGCTTGAATTGGAGACTCCAGATGACAGGTTATTACCTTTGCCAAAACAAATTTTAACAGAGATAATCTACCAGAAACCCCCAAAATACTCTAAAATTTGAAGTGGAATATAATAACAGCTTTAAAAATTATATCCAGGGTATTTCATGCTCACCAGTCATTCTCTTGGTCTTTTCCACAATATCAGTATGCACTTTGAACAGTATATTTGAGGATCTTTAAAATTATATGCTCTCATTCTACAAATGAGGAAATGAGGGCCCAGAGAGAAGATGAATCTTAGTTCCATAAGAAGATAAAGATGAAGTTGCTCAATTAATTAGACTGTGGAGAGTCTGTAATACAAGGGTTCAACTCCTGGTCCAGGGATTTTCCTTATATACAGTTTCTTACAGGAGGGAACATTAAAATAACTTAAACATACTTTATCTATTTCCATACAAAGCCAATTCAATTTCCTAGAGCAATTCAGCTCTTTCTGAAGTTTGCTTATGCCCATTATTTCATTGCTCAGACAAACAAACAAAATCCTTTTAACCAGTCTCTGTAGATAACAACTTACTGATCACAAATTTTTACTCAGGCATACCATTAGGGACCTCATCTCCAACCCTTACACTACCCACCACCTCAACAGATTCCCAAAACACAGAGTATTCAAATCAGAACTATTATGCCAAATATGGTTTTCTCCATCTCATTACATATATAGATATATTAATATTTTATATTAAAACTAGAATATACTCTTTTGAATCTTTGTTCGCCCACTTATTCAACAAATGTTAAGGCCTTACTTAATGTGTCGGGCTCTGTTGTAAATATCATCAGCATTTCTCCAAATGACAAAATGCAGTTCTGCAATACTGCTTCAAATGGCTGCATGATATAATGCTGCATGATATTCCATTATTTCATTTTACCAAAGTTTATTTAACAAGTTTCCCATTATTGAAGCATATGATGCTGATAATCTACCACTCCATGTCTTCCGGGACAAGATGGCATCTCTGAGAATTCTTGTCTTCTAGGTCAAAATGCTCCAGCCCTTCTTTTCTTATATCCATTAACTTATTTTGATAGAATCTTGAAGAAGGGTATGAAGCAGCAATGAGCCCTCACTTTTATCTAAGTGAGGCAACAGAAGCATTCATTATTTCTTCAGTTAGTCATTCAACCAGAATTCAAGTCCCTTCGTCAGGTCAGGTACTGTGATGGAGCAAGCAGTAGAGAGATAAATAAAGCACAGATACTTTACTACAGAGTATCACAATCAGAAGACAACCTTTGCTGAAGTTAGACATCTATTCTCCAGGTGAACCAGAGCAAAGACTAAGCTAACTTTACCAATGTCTAGTCTAGAATGTAACTCTAATTTGTGTGTTTTACTCTGCACAGCTCTTTTGTTCAGTTTTAGGATTTGTATTAGTTTTCCACTGCTGCATAATGAATTACCCTAAAACTTAGCAGCTTAAAGCATCAAACATTTAACATCTCACATTTTCTGTGGGTCACGTATGTAGGAGAAACTTAGCTGACAATTCAGGCTCAGAGTCTCTACAGCTAGGGCTACATCATCCAAAGGATGGCTGGGACTGGAAATCCCACTTCCATGAGGGCTCACTCACATGACTGTTGGCAGGAGGTCTCATTTTCTTTCTGGTTGTTGGCAGGAAGCTCCATTCCTTGCCACATGGACCTCTGCAGAGGGCTGCTTGAGTGTTCTCATGTCATAGTATCTGTCTTCCTTTAGAGCAAGTAATCCAAGAGAGAGCAAGGTGGAATCCACAGGGTTTTTTTATGACCTAGTCTTGGAACTACCATCACTTCTGCAATATGTTATTGGTCACAGACCAACCCTGGTACAGTATAGGGATGATACAAGGGTGTGAACACTAGGACAGAGGGACCACTGGGGACTATCTTAAATGCTGACTTAGAGGCTTTAGCGATTGAAAAATTCCATGAGCCCCAAAACTCAGGAAAATGCTAAGAATATTATATTCGTTTTAGTAGCGTATTTCATATGAAGATCACAGAATGGATACAAACTGTCCATAGCTTCATGAGACATAATAGGAAAAAAATCTATAAAACAAGAGAGAAACTTTGAGATTATTTTTCTAGTTTTCTAATTTGACCTGTATTTCAGTGCACCTGATGAGATGAAAATAAAAAAAGAAATTAAACCAGCCACTTCTCTAAATAGGGCCAGAGACAGACTGCCACTTTAAGAAAGATTTTCCTTACTACAGAAAAAGATTGCTGAGAGGCCCACCTTGTTTCATAAATGGTAAGGCATGTAGGTACCCAGAGTCCTGGAGAAAATGTGTAACAGGACCTCTTATTTTGCGTGGGTGTCTTCAAAGACCCCCACATCTCTTCTGCTTTGCAGAGATTGGGCAGGGTTATATTCATATTGCCCAGAGATTCCAGGGGAGATCTGCTTAGAAAAAGATATTAAAACTCTAACCCCGTTACCCAAAAGTGAAGGAAACCTGTCTAGAGAGACCAAGTGATTCTGACAAATGCTCAAAAGTAGGAAGGGCAATGAGACTCCAGAACTGCAATAACTATGAGGGCAGACACTGGTACTGGATGGGTGAGAAGCTGTGTGGGAGCTGCGTCTCTGTGCCTATGAGCCGGCAGCACTGCCTGTTACCTGTTCTCTGCCCTCCAGGGAACAGTCTCTTACCTTGGGAAAATGAATGGGAGTAAAACAGCAGTGTTGAGAATGCTGAGTGGTCCTTTGAGTAATGTAACGCTGGGGAGTGAGACTGTCCCCTGTGGAGGAGCACTGTGGGGGGCTGGCCACATGGTGCCTGAGAATTGAGGCAGAGGACAGAGATCAGAGATGTCAAGGGGCTGACTCTAAATGAGTTTGAAGCTCTGGATCCAGTCATGCCTGAAGACCAGAACGTATCAGTATGAATGAGATGATGGAGTGTCTAATCTGTTTGAGTTAGTTTTCTTTCTTGTTTTTTCTTTCTGTGAACTCAGGTCCACAAAATTGGATTAATCATGGTCGTTGGTTCATGACAACAGTTAATTCAAGCATAATCCTCTTTCAATTATTTTAATAGTATAATGAATACTCACAATTCTTCACCCCAAAGAAGAATTATAACCTAATGTCAGTGTTAGGGGTTGAATTGTGTCCTCCTATAATTTATATTTTGAAGTCCTAACCCCCAGTTCCTCAGAATGTGACCCTATTTGGAAATAGCATCATTCCAGATATAATTAGTTAAGATGAGGTCATTAGGGTGGGCTCTAATCCAAAATGACTGGGGTCCATTTAAAAAGGGGAAATCTGGATCCAGAGTCAGATACACATAGAGGGAAGGCACTCATCTACAAGCCAAGGAGAGAAGACTGGATAGATCCTTTTCTCATAGCACTCATAAGTACTAACATTGATTTTGGATTTCTAGCCTCTAGAACCATGAGACAATAAATTTCTGTTGTCTAAGCCACCTAGTTTGTGGTACTTTATGAAGGCAGCTATAGCAAACTGATACAATCAGTAACTTATATTTACTAACATGCTGCTCTCCATTCCATCCTCCTGCCTTCCCTTTAGAATTAACATGTTCTGAACTGTGTGTGTGTGTGTGTGTGTGTGTGTGTGTGTGTGTGTGTGTGTGTACATACATAATTGAGCCACTGAACTAGAGCCAGCAGCTGGCTACCCCAAGAATTCACATTATGCAAGAAAAATAAACATTTATATATTTAAGTCACTCTTAGGGTTTCTGTTACTTGTGGCCAAAATCATTACTGATTAATACAGAGATGAACTGGATTTCCTGGTAAAGTGCATGTAGAAGGGTCTGAGAATTGCATTTGGAACTCCACCTGTAGAGGAGAAAAGATTTAAATATTCAGATTGCTAAGTATAGAGTTAAATGTCTCAACTACTTATACATAGGTAAACTGAGGCTCAAGGAAGAACAGTGATGTATCCATGGTTCTGTATCTGGGAGGGACTAGCCTTGGGTAAAGGACTAATACGTGCACACATTTTTTTAGATCAAAACTGAGTCTGGTAATGGTAAATACAGACTTCTCCCAATTCCCAGCTCTACAACTTCAATGGTGTTATTCCCACCTTAGCTTTCAATTCACTAGACTTAGTTTTATCTCAATCTGCCTTCCACTTGGCCAAAAGCATCTCCCACAACCCAAAGTTATAGATCACCTTCATTACTCTTTCCTGTTATGAAGCAATAGTGACATTCTTGGACGAGCACTCTGTGAAACAGCTGTTTCAATTAAGTGCCTCTCAGGTATTTGAAGAAAATTATAACTGCTGATGATGGCTAGGTGCTATGTATGAGATCTGACTCCCTGTTCTATCCTTTTCTTTTCCTTTTATATTACAAATATCCTTCACCCCACAAGCAAGCTTACAGTATTCTGGTGCGCGTGTTCTTGGAAAATAATCTGCTGAGAAAGATGACCAAGAAATGGCACTGGATAAAAAAATGACCTAATCACTAAAGGGATAAATCTGGAATGCTCAGCTTTGTTAATGGGAGGCAAAAAGTATCATCCCTCTGCCTAGACCATACCTGCACGTTCTTCTAATTAAGTTCCCGTTCAGTGGCCTCAACAAAGCTGCATTCTGTTGTCTCTTAACTCAGTCTCCAAAGTGCTGGAGAAGACTTTATGCTACTCAATTGCCACAGCAAAAGTGATGGAAATCATTAGTAGTTCTGATAGTGTAAGCATTAAGGTTTGGATCACTGCTTTGGGATATTGTTTCTAATGAAACAATGGTTTGCTAAGCTGCAACTATTCAGTATAACAACACAAAGAACAAATTTCTACACGTGGACAGTTGCTGGTACCTGCACCAGGAGTGGAGTTGGCAATATGTTATGCCTCAAAAGTCTACACTAATGGGTTAGAGTCAATATATGCAAATATACCTTAAAGAGGGAATGGTTCCAAGCCAGTAAGACTGAACTATTAGGAGGATAAATATATTAACAAATCCTTAGAAATGATGTCAATCAAGAGAGGGGATGGTCTGAAATGGAAGCATAAACCCAAAGAATAACAATAAGTGTTGAATTGCCTAACCTAATTTGACCAGGGGAGAGGAGTCTTAACCAGTGGGCCTTCAGTATTAGGATTTCACTGCAAATGCCTGAATAGAGATGAAAACATCAAGCTAATTTACCCTATGCCATTTATGTTAACTACCTCCCCTTTTTCTGATTTGATCCTAAACAGCCAATTTCTAATTTTTTAAATTGAACTATCATTGACTTACAATACTGTGTTAATTTCTGCTATACAGCAAAATGATTCAGTTATATAAATATATACATTCTATTTTTATATTCTCTTCCATTATGGTTTATCACAGGATATTGAATATAGCTCCCTGTGCTATACAGTAGGACCTTGTTGTTTATCCGTTCTA
The DNA here is from genome assembly GCF_003676395.1 of Aethalodelphis obliquidens. Lineage (NCBI taxonomy): Eukaryota > Metazoa > Chordata > Mammalia > Artiodactyla > Delphinidae > Aethalodelphis > Aethalodelphis obliquidens. The sequence goes on from NW_020837951.1 coordinate 52,246,106, forward strand.
TATATACTAGCTTGCACCTGCTAATCCCAAACTCACACTCCATCCCTCCCCCACCCCCCCTCCCCTTTGGCAACCGCAAGTGTGTTCTCTATGTCTGTGCGTCCTCAACAGCCAACTTCTTGATAATATGACTGCCCATAGAGATCTTCAAACAGGGGGAAAATATGCCAACATAAATACTATAGTCCACAAGACAGGATATTTCCAAATATAAGTTAATAAATAAGGATTCTAATTTTCTGGGTTTGTATATTGATATCCGCTAGTGTAGTTAGGGCGAGTCTTCCCCCTGAAAACACATCTACCTTCAGTGGAAGGAAACCCAGTTTTATAGACCTGTGAGGCTGAAGTCTGTGGCAGACTCAACATGGTAACATCACCCTATAAGGCATCTCCACGTGGCTATGCCCACCCCTCGTCGGCTGGCTTTTGAGTTGAGGGTGAACCAAATTCATGGAGGTGAATCCTGGGGCTCCTATATTTCCTGCTCAAGTCTTGCAGGAGTAACATTCCTGTATCAGAATGATACATTTGCAAATGTTTTGATCAGGCTAGAGCTTGAATGAACATCTATTTCATCCTCTTGCCTTCAGTTAAGCAATCAACAGGTTTTCACCCAGTAGGCACCAAAAAGGAAGATGTCCATCAAGAATTCCCTGAAGGCAAATGCCATTGTTTCCTTTCAATTCCAAGTGGCCAGATCAGAAGAGTTCTATGAAAGTACAAAAGACAGCAGCTTGAGAGTCTTTCGCTGAAGGCACCTACCCCACCCTTAATTGTCGAATGCAGATAAGGACTGGTAAACATTTGAAAATGGGTTCTTTACTGCTCTGTGCACTGAGCGATGGGAAAGAGCAATGAAGGAGGCAAGGTGGCGCAGAGATAGGACTATGGTCTAGGAGTTCGAATGCCTGAGCTTGAGTTTTGGCTCAATAGCTCCAGCAGGGCACGACTTCCATCCTGTCTTTTCACCTTACTCCCCTCCATTGTTGAAGCATAGCACAGGACTATATGAGATTGGAAGTCCCCTCCAGGGCTAACAAGAGAGGAAGATGCTGCCTAGAGAGAGCATTTGACTTTGGACCCTACTGCAACATAATTCCTCAGACTTCTCAGGATGTTTGCAAGTGAGTCGGGAGATGGTCGAGCATCTGATTGAACCAGGCCTCCCTAATTCATACCCCAGCCATTCCTTCATGCCAAAGTAAGGTTTCCACTCACATTTGTGGGAGGGAAGGTGATGACTAATTTGTATCATTTGGAGACTGCAGATGTTGTCACCTGATACTTGCCTTAAGCTGAGGGAGTCTCACCTCTAGCTAAAGATGTCTGCAGGGTTGTCATTCTCAGATGTTGCTATTTCTGCTGGTCACCCACTAAGGATGCAGAGACTTCAACTGACTGCACGATCACTAAACAGCACAGATCTATTGATGCTGATGGCAGCTGGGTAAGGACCTGAAGCAATGGCAGAGGTGCTGTGAAAGGGACAGCAAATTGAGACATATAGTGAATGTGGGAGATTAGGATGGACCAAGAAGCTTCAACAGGGATCTTGAGCAGAGATGCCTCACTGACAGAACCTAGGGAGTAAAGTACCTACTCCCCAAGTCGCTGCTACAGGGTTTACCAGCAAAGTTAATAGCAACATTTTCTATAGCAATCATGTTATAAGAAACACACCAGCATCAAACAGCAGATATGACATCTGAGAAGGTTTGTTGGCAGAGAAATACCTACCATTTACTAATTTGTCTTGCTCTGAGCAAATGAAAAATTAAGCCAAGTCCAGGGATCAGCTAATCTTTCAGCAAAGCCATACATTAGGCATTCATTTTCCTCTCAGCACTTAGAAAATAAAAGACGGTATTGAAAAGGAGGCCTTGCATGAGACGTGCATGACCCTGAGATACAATGAACTTGACTGAGGCAAATGTTGCCCTGAGTTTGCAGAACAACATCACATGTATAGATGTGCAAACATATGTGCATGTACATAAAAAGGATAACACATGCTTAAAGAAAAAGCCATTCCCCAGCACGGAAAGAAATAATTTCTCAACAGAAAAAGCAGACACCATGATGGCAAGAGTCCCTTGCAGAGACAAAGCTGCTATACTTATTCTTGTAAGGATTGGGCAATAAGTACAACTACCTACTATATTTTAAGTCAAAAATGATTAAGATGATTGGAGTTTTCTGGGATGATGCAAGCACACATTCAAGGGGCCATCTGGTCAGTGGATGCTTTCTGGTCCAAGCTGACTGTACCTAAGTTAATGGCAAGTCCTTTTATAGATTTTGCTACTGTTTCATGTTATATCAAATAAGGACCCCTGATGACAAGAGCATAGTATTATGGAATGGGATATAATGACAACCTACAGATTGAAGGGGGGTGGCTTCCATTTTGGAAGGGATGGTTACTACCCACCAGATTCAAAGTGGATGTGGCAGATGGAAGAAAAGGGAATAGGTTCCTTGCCTGTGGGGTTCAATGAATGGACAGAGCTGCCTTGCCAACGAGCTGAATGGCTCAAGATAACTTGGCAGGCCTCTGCCAGAATAATCACTAAGAGGGCATGAAAAAAATAGAGTGAAAATTTTAATTTTGGGGGAAATTTTATATCTAATGAATCTGAAAAAATAATAAGTGATGAAGCTGTGGATATCAGCCCTTTTTAGTATTTTATATATGCATCATTTTTAATAAAATAGACAATTAAACATTATCAGTGCTTCCTATGCAGGCATTTTAGGGGAGAAAATGTTTCCTTCTGTCACCCTGAACTTCAGGAAAGAAAGCTCCGCTCAGGAAGCTTTGGGTTTTTTGTTAGTTTATTTATTTATTTATTTTATTTTGGAATTGAAGTATAGTTGATTTACAATATTGTGTTAGTTTCAGGTGTATAGCACAGTGATTCAGGTGTACCACACAGGAATATTTATATATATATATTTATATACATATATATATATGTATATAAATATATATATGTATAAATATATATATATGTATTCCTTTTCAGATTCTTTTCCCTTATAGGTTATTACAAAATATTGAGTATAGTTCCCTGTGCTATACAGTAGGTCCTTGTTGTTTATCTAGTTTATATATAGTAGTGTGTATCTGCTAATCCCAACCTCCTAATTTATCCCTCCCCCCATTTTAATATGCCGTGTCAATGTATAGACTTGTTCTTTTTAAAGTACATATGTGGGCTTAGCCTATCTCTAATTACATGGTATGAGTTATTAGTGATCCTTATTTAGATTTTTTCTAATTTAACGAATGACAGCTCTGGAACTTAGTACTCTCAGAGGTCTATCATAAATATCTCCTGCATTGACTATACTCTTTGTCATGATTAAAACTCAGTATTTTGGATGGCTGTCTCTAAGTGTGATCCTCAGCTAGAAAAAAGATGTAGGAATGTAGACACTTTCAGAAGTCTCTTTCTAGGAGGGACGCATTCCACGCTTCAAAGATACCTAGTATTTTATAGCTTGAGACTGTAAATTACCTAATCCAACTCTTTCGTTCTATAGATGAAGATGTTTCAGTTATGGGACATATAAACAGTAATGTCATGAGGCTACCCTCCTTCCCTGATACAGTGTTCTTTAAAATAATGTCTTGTTTCAAAGTGATACCTGATCATTAAAATAGTATAGAAGAGTTACTAATAAACAACAATATAACACCCATTTTGACCCAACCCAACCCCAATTCTGCTACATAGAAGATCATCTTCCAAAATACTTAACTCTAAATATCACCCTAGTAACTGGATTCCTTGATTCCTTGACTTTAGGAATTATTCATTGACTTCTTATTAAGATAGATAAGGATTTAGCTTTCAGAGAAGAAATACATGGTTTCTTTATCATATTCCTTAAACTTTCTTTTCTAATGCTTAGAAATGACTCCATTCTTTTTCTTGAGGGTACTCAGAGCTTGTTGACTTCCTACATAAAACAGATCGATTGCTTTCAGGGCCTATTCAAATGTCTTTCAGACTATGATTTCATTTCATTGGACTCTATCATTCAGTTCCCAGGCCAAAAAATCCAGAAACCACTCTAGTTAATTAAATCAGGGAGGAATGAATTTCCTCTTGAGGTAATTCATTACTAAAGTATTGGAAAGACAGAAGGAGTAAGAGGAAGAAGGTGGTATTACCCAGAGACAGTAACTGCAGTAAACACCACCGCCCTTGCAGAAACACCAGAGTCCACACTTCCCTCTACCACTGAGAAGAAGCCCATAGCCTCCAATACCTTGATGCTCTAGGAACATATGCTCTGCAGATGCTGTTGGAAGTTCTACCAACATGGCTGGTGCACTTGTATTAAAGCTACTGAAGCCACTGCCAGAATCACAAGGTCTTCTACCTTCCTCCTATCTCCTAATTGCATTCAAAATTCTCCCACAGGATAGGGCTCCCCTGGTGGCGTAGTGGTTGAGAGTCCGCCTGCCGATGCAGGGGACGCGGGTTCGTGCCCTGGTCCGGGGGGATCCCACGTGCCGCGGAGTGGCTGGGCCCGTGAGCCATGGCCGCTGGGCCTGCGCGTCCAGAGCCTGTGCTCCTCAAGGGGAGAGGCCACAGCGGTGAGAGGCCCGCGTACCGCAAAAAAAAAAAAAAAAAAAAAAAAAATTCTCCCACAGGATAAAATAAATTAGAACCCAGCTAACAATGGAGTCTCAAAAAGGTAGTTTTCAGGCTCTCAGGCCCAGAAATACACAGGAGAGTACGGAAAATCAGTGTGTAGCTGAGAGCCAACAAACCATTTCTGGAGCAGACTTTGGATTAGTTTAGGCTGACATCTTCATGTTTTGGTGTAAAAACTTCTGATTTCTCAATGAATTCCTCAGAAAGTATGCCTAAAAGGCAAACATTCTGAGTCTCTGCGTGTCAGAAAATGCTTGGATTGTGTCTTCACGTTTGATTGATAGTTTGGTTAAGTACAAAATTCTAGGTTCAAAATTGTTTTCATTTCAAATTGGTAGGCATTGCTCCATTGTCTTCTAGAATCATGTACACCTCTTGAGAAGTATGCGTCTAGTTCTTATTGCAGGGTGTTTTTTACCATTTTTCTCTCTGGACAAAACAATTCCTCAAAACCAATTCTTCCTCAGACTATGTTTTAAGTGTATTCAGTTCTCTCCTCTGAGAGAGATCTGCCGTCACCCTGGAACAGACCCACTAAATCACTCAACTGGATTATTGCAATAGCTTCCTAACTGCTGTTTCCATTCTTGGACCCACTTCCCAAGAATATATTATCCAGAGTTATCCTTTTAAAATATAAATCAGTTAATGTCATCCTTCTAATTAGAATAATTCGGTGGTTTCCTGTATCAATTAGCTTTTGCTGCATAACAAATTACCCTGGAAGTCAGTGGCCTGAAACAACAAATATTTGGATTTCTCTTGCAGTTTTGTGGGTCAGTGAGAAGTATTTCTGGCCTGGTTGAGTTTGTTTGAAGCTGGATGGTCAAAAATGATCTCACTCAGATGTCTGGCTGTAGGTAAACTAGGTGGTCTAGAGGGGGAGGGGTGGCACCTAAGTTGAATTAGCTCATCATTGCTCCATGTGGCACTGCATCTTCTAGTGGGCTTCTAGCTTACCATCTTCACAGGGCAGTCTCAGGGTTCCCTAGGCATCTGAAGAGAGCAAGCATCGATGTACAAATGCTCTTCAGGTTTTTGCTGGCATCACGGTTACTAATATCCCATCACTTAAAGCAAATCACCTGACCAAATTTCACAATCATTGTGGTCCAGTAGATCCATGAAATCATGTGGAAGTCAAACGCAGTAAAATGTCCTTCTATCAATGCATGGATACTTCCTTTACTAGAGATTTTCCCAGGTAACTCTAATCTTCATTACTTCAGTCACCCATCACTGCTATGCCAAAGGCTGAAGATATACATATGGCTAAGACATAGTCTCTGGTTTTAGGAGGCCCCTGGAGTGAGGCAGCCACACACCATCAGTCTGTGATTAAGATAATTAAAGAACCTACCTGAATTGAAAAAGACAAATGAACAAACTGCAAGTCACCATATCACATTTGATGAAAACTGGCAAACACACTTAGACAAACTCTGGCAAAAATTTTGCATTTTAACCATAAGGGGAAGAAAAACCCTTTAAGTATAAGGAAAATTAACAAAAAGAATCATCAAAGGAGAAAGAAACCAGGTTGACCTAAAATTTCTCTGAAATGTTATATGCGATAATTCATGGGAGCAGTATCTACGGTTTTGGAAAGTTGTGACCTAAGAATTTTTCCCAAATAGTCTGTCTTTAAAGAGAAAAATCCCTCAGATTTAAAAGGACCTTCCTTTAAAAAAAATTACTTTAGTATTCATGCTGCTTAATGGAGAAATGAAGTCATATTAGGAATTCTAGAATGGAGAATTCAAGTTATAAAAAGACTTGAAGGTCATACCTTGCTGTTTAGCCTATAAACTCAAGATCCATTTAAATTATATTGATATATTGTCAGGTGGATACTACAGCCTGGGGCAAGGATGTGGCCTGTATTCTGCTGTTCTTTATTTCTACTTCCACTCTTTTCTTACGGAAGAAGAATTTTTTTTTTTTTTGGTATTTAATCTTTATTTACAGGACACTGCAAGATATGAAATTCCACATAGAAATAGGAAACCCATTGAGAGGAGAAGCTTCATACAGTATGTACAGTTTGGAACTGTTCAAGTATAGTTTCTTTGTAAAAAGTGCTACAATAACAAACCATGTGTAAAGAGTTCTTAGTAGAGAAACAGTAAGACAAACTTCTACCAGACACAGTACACAACAAACAACTTTATGCCTCAGATGTACAGTCTAAAAGCTGAAGGTCCCAGCAGTGCCATCCTGAACTTGGAACGTATACCCTTCAGAGGTAGTTTCTGGCATTTTGATCTGCCTCTTCCTCCACAGAGAAACACTTCTCAATCAAGTTTAATGAAGCTTTGTACACAGACTCATGTTCATGGTCTTGTAGAGCTTCAGTTTTGTCCAAACCTCCACATTCTTCAATCCTTATACTAAGTTTCTCAGTTTCCCCTAGTTTCTCAGCAGCGTGAAAGATATTTGAGATGGCGTCCAGAGTAACCAGAATAATTTTGGTGTCTTTCGCAGTTAGGAGGTTCATCAACGGTTCTATTACGCCACAATGAACAAGGTATACGATCTGCTCAACTGTTCCACCCCTTGTGTAGTTGGTCACAGCCCATACAGCTTCCTTTTGTGTCTTAAAGTCGGCCTTAGAGAGAACGCCAACAAGGAACGGGACTAAGCCATGATGTACAACTTGCTGTATCTGGTCCCGGCAGCCAGCCGTGATGTTTGACATCATCCACGTAGCTTCCTTCTGAATGTTAGTTTTGGAGTTTGTTCGCAGGCTGGGAAAGATGGCAAGTACTCCTGCATCTATTACAACCTGAGTCTGTTCATCTGTCCCAGTGATGATATTCCTTACAGCTCTTAGCGCGGGAGTCACAATTGGCAATTCAGTAGCTCCTAAAAGCTTCACCAGTTGAGGTACAACCCCCGTTTTCACAACCATTTCAATCCGTTCATTTGGACCATCGGTAAGGTAGGAAATAGCCCAGCAGGTATCAGCTAAAACTTCTGGATCATCGTGTTGCAGGAGACGAACTAAAGTAGGAAGAATTTGCTCAACAGCATCTAAGCGGGGCGGGGGGGGGGGGGGGGGTGCAGGATTCTTGTTGCGACAAAGATTTGAAAGTGTCCAGGTAAGATTACGTAAGTAAGCACATGTTAAGATGACAAATCAGGAGCCGCCAAAAGTGCCAACAGCGGGTCAACTGCACCGTACTTGATAACCAAGTCTCGGAAAACCAAGCCATCACCTGCAATGTTTCCTAGAGCCCATACAGCTTGTTCACTGATGTGAGTGTGGGGAGATGCCAACAGAGAAATGAATGCTGGGATAGCACCTCCATCTACCACAGCCTTGGTCTGTTCTGATGTCCCGGAAGCAATGTAAGTGAGGACCCAAGAAGATTCAAACTGAATGGGACTACAATCAGTTCTGCCCAAGAAGGACGCAAATTTTGGAATCAAACCAGCCCGGATTATGCTGTCTATAGGGGGCTGTTTCTCCCTGGAAAGCAGTTTCCTAGCAGCTTTTGTACCTTGGAGCTGGCTTTGCAAATTGTTGCTATTTGTGCCTTTGACAATGTCATCAACAGACCAATTTACAGTGCCCTGGTTGTTGCGGTTTTCCTGCAGTGGAGAAGCAGCATCATCTGGAAAAGAGCTGACATTTCTCCTTTTCAGCATCTGGTCACTCTTCTTAGCTTTCCTGAGCTCCACACTAACTTCTGTTCGGTGCCGCCTCATTCCTGGACTGTCTTTCCCCTTGTTCTTGAATCTGTTAAGGCGGGCAGCTGGTGAATTAGCATTCTCATTGGTGGACATGGTTATGAGACAAAGGGAGAAAGCTACACAGCCGGCTCAAGCTTCCACAGGAGGCGGTGCGGGGCGCACAGGCTGCGGATCGACTGCGCTCAAGACGTCCACCACGGTCAGCCCAAGGATGGTGTGGTAAGGAAGAAGAAATATTTTCATTAGCAATATTCTTCCTTCCACCCTTCAAAGGGCATATCTTAGCATCTCTGATGTATGTTTAAAACAACTGATACAACCCATCTAAAATGGTTATTTACATAGTTTAGACACTGCCAGGATGATTAATGAACAACTTTTTTCCTGTTGTACTAAAGCAGAATTGTGCTCATTCATTCATTCATCCATTCATTCATATGTCAGTTTACTCAACAGATAGTTATTTAGTGCCTCTTTTTGCCTGTCACTGTGTTACTCGCTGAGCGTGAAATGGTGAAAATAACAGACAATTCTTTGCTTCATAGCATGTATGAATATCAGTAAGATAAGAAAAATCTCTTCAAGTTCATTTTTATTGCTAATGATTTTAATCAACTATGGAGTTTCCTTTTTTTTTTTTTTTCCTGTACGCGGGCCTCTCACTGTTGTGGCCTCTCGCGTTGCAGAGCACAGGCTCCGGACGCGCAGGCTCAGCGGCCACGGCTCACGGGCCCAGCCGCTCCGCGGCATGTGGGATCTTCCCGGACCGGGGCACGGATGCATGTCCCCTGCATCGGCAGGCAGACTCCCAACCACTGCGCCACCAGGGAAGCCCTGGAGTTTACATTTTTAAAACATATGTTGAATAATCTGAGCAATTAGAGATCCAGATTGGGAAATACTTTCTATCACCAAAACTCTCTTCATAATATTTCCACCTAAGACGTATGAATGTTTTTATGCAAAAATAAATGCATAGAAAAAAATGTTAGTAAGAACACACACTAAAATATTAAAAGTGGTTAACTCTGAGGAGTGGAAAAACAGAGTTTTTATTTCCTTTTACTTTCTGACTTCACCAAATCATCTATATTCAAGCATATATTATCTTTATAGTAGTATGTCAGTAGAGGTAAATCTAGTCCCTGGTACAGGAAAAAGTAAAATTAGTGGCTGTCACAAAAAAAGTTATTTCTTACTCTTATCACAGCCCAGTAAGGTTGTTCCTGATGGGATACATTTTTTTCAAGTGTGATTCAGAGACCCAGACCCTCTTCATTTTGTGGCTCTGCCATCTTCAACAAGTGAATCCCAAGTTTTTCCTAGGAGATGTACCCATCCCTGCATTCCAGAAACAGAAAAGATGACCCCCTGGGAGGATCGTATGGGCCGTGCCTGGAAGTCACATACGTCAGTTTTTCCTACATCCACATTGGTCAGATCTCTGTCACTTAGCCACATCTAGATTCAAGGGAAGCTGAGAAATGTAGTCTAGTTGTGTACCCAGTATGAAGGAAAACAAGTGATGGTGAACACATCGAAGTCTTGGCCACAGTCAGCTCTTCCATTTGACTCTCATTCTCACACAAAGAACACACTTGCTCCTCCCCAGCAACAACTTTGAGAAACAACTCAAAAGTCCCAACCAGCCGCTGTACCCATTTCAAAGCTCTGCATCTCCAGAATACACACAGTCCATGCCATCTGTCTAGATGGGACACCCTGTGGTCCAGCAGGCTTTGAATTAAAAAGACAAGTCATTTTCTCCTTCATCTCATCCCAACACACCCACTCAGTGGTGGGACAGGGAGAGGATGAAAACCATCAGTACTCCCGTGGAGCAATGGGAACACATACCACTGATTCTGCTCTCTGGGAGCAACTCTCTTACACATTGCTCCTGGCTTCTGGCTCTGCCTTCTGAGAATTCTTTATTGTCCATTTTCAAAGTTGCTATTGAGGAAAAAACGGTCCTTCAGGGCTGTACAGTTTTCACTGCACACTTCAAACTGGTATAAATGTGGATGCCTGAAGGTGGTTTTAAGCCTCACATAGTTAAAGGGATTTTCAGTCCAGGTTTGTGGTTTCGTTGGCAATCACTGTACCCTAAGACACGTAATCAACTTCTGATCTAATTGCTTCCATTCAGTCTCACGTACCAGTAACCACACCCAAAATTCTCTCCTTATCATGATTTTCAGACCTGATTTATTTCTTTGCTTTATCACCACCCCTCTCTTCCTCTCTGATTTCAGTGATGACTTTCTTAAAGCTGTCTAGAATTATGGTACAGGTGAGAAGGCCAAGCCCTCAATCTGATCTTTGCCACAGGGCTGAGTTTTATTGGGCCTTTGTTGCATAAATCCTTTTCCATGCTTATCTCTTAGTATTTGGATCAACCGCTTAGTATTAGAAGCAATAGCTTTTCCAACCTTTGGTACCAAATGTCTGCACTCTCTAATCCCTTTTATCCTGTGTGGAAACTGGTCAATTCCATTCTGAGGTTATCTCCTTTTTTATTGTAGTAAAGATATTCACAACAAAATTTACCATCTTATCCATTTGTAAATGTACCATTCAGTGGCATTAACTTCATTTACATTGTTGTACAAACATCATCGTCATCCATCCACAGAACTCTTTTAATCTTCCCCAGCTAAAGCTCTGTACCTATTAAACACTAACTCCCCATCCTCCCTTGGCCCAGCCCTTGACAACCACCATTTACTTTCTGTCTCCATGAATTTGACAACTTTAGGTATCTCATCTATGTGGAATCCTTTTTTACATATTTGGTCTTTTTTGTAACTGGCTTATTTCACTTAGCATAATGGCTTCAAGGTCCATCCATGTTGTAGCACGTACCAGAATTTCCTTCCTTTTTAAGGCTCAATAATATTCCATTGTGTATATATATACCATATTTTGTTTATCCATTCACCCATGGTTATCTTTTTTTGTAATAATTTGCTAAAAGTAGAAAATAAAAGCCAACATATTCCATTACACTGATTTCTGACAACCACTTCCCTTCAAGCTACAGTCTCAGTAACATATAGTGTGTTCTTCCAAGTCATCACAGACAACAGTTTTACCAAGTGTTTTGTCACTGCATAATACGTCTTTTTTTTCCAGCCTCCAATATCAGTTTCCTCACTGCTCTTCCCTGACCTCTATATCAATGCCCATGTTTTAAATGTTATTATGACAGCATCCTGCGTAATGATACTACTTACGTTATTTCTTACAATAATTCTAGGAGTTATAATAGATAAACATGGAACTATCAATGTCTGCCTTAATTTGGGTTCTTTCAAAAGCAGAAGGCATCAAGGACCTGAGTCCTGGTAGTTTATTTGGAAAGTGATCCCAGGAGACAAAAATGAAGGAATAAGGGGAGACAGGGAAGAAGGAAAGCACACTATGAAATGTGTTATCAAGGCCACTGCTGTGGGCTCAGTTCTGCAGGAATTGTGTATTGAATGCCTCCTACAACTGTCTTTCTGAAGGGTGGAAACTGGAGCATTTATTGACCCACTCCTGTCCGCATTGTTTGAGGGTTGCTCCTGGGGATGTTAATACTCTTGCTTATCCATGATGCATTTGCTTGTATATAGGCCAAGTAGATTCCTGCAGGGGCAGAGAAGTCCCCTGGACAAAATGTAGAAAGATGCTCAGTGTATATTTGAGGTGGGATACAACCAACACAAAGCCTGTCCGAGTTTTTATAGAACTTTTTATCTCAGCAGCAGTAGAAATCACAGGTGGGCCGAAGAGATGCAGGACTGTGGCATATGGCAGCAGAAGTGTCTGCTACAGTGATATAGCAACATACAAGTTTAGGCTCACTAACGTCTTAATGCATGTGTCTCCAGTAGCCCTCCTCTAAACACCAAGACCCAGGCATCTGCCATGTTGTAGCTCTACCATCTTCAACAGATGATAGCCAAGGTCACCATGGTTATCTTTTTATTTAAATGGACAAGAAGGAAAAGGAGGCTGAAGGAAAGGAGGCCCATAGGAAGTTTTTATGATTTAGATCTGGAAGGGGCATCTATCACGTCCATCTATAACCTCTTGACCAGAAGTCAGTCACATGGCTACACCTACCTGCAAGGCAGGCTGGGAAACATAGGCTATTTTTTGTTCCAGAGGGACTAGGAAATAGATTTTGGTAAACATACAGAAGCCTCTATCATAGAAAGTAAGATTGTATTTTTTAAAAAATCTAAGGCAATATATGTTAAACACGTTAAACCTAATTTACCCTTTGACCTAGAAATTGCAGTTCTAGAGGTCCTACTCTCATGGATATTCTCCACTAGGTCCTCCAGATCTATTCTCCACCCTTCTTCCTTCCTGCATCATGGGCTCCCTAGTGTTCTGACTTCTACTTGGATTCAGCCAATGGAAATCTCCAGTAGGAGATCAGAGAATGGGAGGAGAGAAAAGTGGGAGCGTATAGTTCCCTGGCAAGACCACGTGTTAGGAGTGGCTGAATTCCTCTAGTGCAGGCCACAGCTTATCGTGGGAGGCCATCTCCTACAACTCCAGCCACCTCCACAGCTTCAGCTCCGCTTCTGTCTCTCAGTTCCACTTACTGCTCCCTCTTTTTGCCCCTTTGGGCCTGGGGTGGTGACAGCTCCCAGCTGTTCACCAGCTCTTGATGCTTTCCTGCTGCTCACACTTTCTAAAATAGTCCTCAGTTGCCCCATTTAAGTGTGCCTTCTTTTTCCTTTCTGGACCCCAACTAATACATCATCCTAGAAAAATAATCAGAATTGCAAGTAAGGAACATACAAAGATGTTCAGCACAGCAATATTTAGAAGAGCAAAAGCTCTGAAACTGAGTGTCTAATAATTAGGAATAGTTAAATACATTACAATGAATGTATGATAGAAAAAAAAAAAATATATATATACTAACATGTGAGTTTTCAGTGTTTTTTTCTGTCTCCTACTTCAAAAACCCTGCCTGAATCCCAGGAAAATTCTGCTCAAGTCTTTCCTTCCTGTTCTCCCTCCCCAGTCCTCAAATATTTTTCACCAGAATGAATTACTGAGTTGAGGGTGGGAGGCCTACATCTAAAGTTGTGGAGGAAATAGCTTGATTTACATTGAAAGAAAGGAAGGAGAAAAAATATTATATCAGTGAGGGGACTATATGGGACCAAAAGGGGGGACAGAAGATATGAGGAGATGAATGGGAAAAGAAGAACTTTGCCATGTGTGTTTCTTTTTGTAAACACTCTTCCAAAGAAGCCTAGAATAAATATCTTTGTTATTTACAATACTCCCTGAAACTCCTGATATGAGATCCCTGTTTCTTTCCCATTTATTGATTTCTCACTGTGTGCCCCTGTGCAAAGTGAGTTCCCTGTCTCATTTCATGTGTTTGAGGCATCTCCGTATTCAAGATGAGGACACGGAAGCTCAGAAAGCTTGGCTGGGTTTTTTATGCCATCCCTATGTGTTCAGGAATTTCTGTCCCTGTGATAAAATACTGTATAGAAATTGTGTTCTAAGGATTCTAACACTCTGAAAACTGTAGTTTTATCTTTCTAAAATATGTTTTATTTTCTGCTTATAGAAATAAACTATCTAAAAATCTGAAACCTTTGTAGAGGGAGAAAAAGAGAGAGTAAAGAATGAAAGGAAATACAGTCAATAATCATAGTATTCATAAATTTCATTCAACAAATATTTATTGGACTGGGGAAACAGCAGTGAACAAAACAAAATCCCTGCATCTAGAGAACCAACACTCTAGTGGGAGAGAGATAGACAATAACACAAAAAGTAACAGCAAATAACATGGCAGAATGCTATGAGGAGGGATAAAGCATGGAGGGAGTAAGTGAAGGGAGATATTTTAGACGGGGTGTCCAGGGAAAGTGTCTCTGTGAAGTAAGATTTAAACAGGGACCTAAGGAGGTCACATGTGAGAGATGAATGGGATGAGGAGGTAGGCCATGCGACCATCTGGGGGAAGAACAGTTCAGCAAAGAAAACAGTGAGCACATGACCCTGGAGCAAAAGCACTTGAGACATGTGGCAAATGGAAGGATTTCCTGCTTTTTTAAGGCTTAATTATATATATATATATATATAATATATGTGTATATATATGTAGATAGATACATAGATGGATATGAGTATCAAATGCTATTATTGCAAAACTTAAGCCACTTACTGATTATTCACTTTTCTAAAAGACACAAATACAAGAATAAAATAAACACACCCAGTATATATCACATTTTGTCTATTCATTTACATATATGGTTGCTTCCAAATCTTGGCTACTGTGAATAATGCCACAATAAACAAGAGAGCGCAGATATCTCTTTGAGATAGTGATTTTGCTTCCCTTGGATATATACCTAGAAGTGAGATTGCTGGATCACATGGTAGTTCTACTTTTAATTTTTTGAGGAACCTCCATACTGTTTTTCATAGTGGCTGCACCAATTTACATTTCCACCAATAGTGCACAAGGGTTCCCTTTTCTCTACATCCTCACCAACAGTTATTATCTCATTACGATCTTGATTTGTGTTTCCCTGATAATTAGTGATGTTGAGCATCTTTTCATATACTGTTAGCCATTTGTATGTCCTCTTTGAAAAAATGTCTATACAAGTCCTTTGCCCATTTTTTTAATCTAGTTATTTGGGTTATTTGTTTTTTGTGTTTTTTTGCTATTGAGTTCTATGAATTTCTTATATATTTGGGATATTAACCCCTTATCAGATATTTGCAACAACATGGATATTTGAACCTGGAGGACATTATGCTAAGTGAAATAAGCCACAGAAAGACAAGTATCATATGATCTTACTTATATGTGAAAATCTAAAACAAACTCATAGCAACAGAGAGTAGAATGGTTGTTGTCAGAGGCTGAGGGGAATGGGGGAAAAGGAGAGGTATTGAACAGAGGGCATAAGCTTTTAGTTACAAGGTGAATCAGTTCTGGAGATCTAATATAGAGCATGTTGACTGCAGTTAATAATAATATATTGTATACTTGAAATTTGCTAAGACAGTAGATCTCAGGTGTTCTCACCACACACACTCACACGTATGGTAACTACGGGAGATGATGTATATGTTAATTAGTTTGACTTGGTAAGCATTTCACAATGTATACGTATATCAAAAAATCACATTGTATACCTTAAATATATACAATTTCTAATTGTCAAAAAAAAAAACTCAACAAAACCAAGCAAGAGTCTGCAGGACAGACTTGCTAAGTATCAAGAGGCTAGGCTTGCTAGAGCTCAGTGAATGAGGGAAAGAGCAACACGATGTGATCAGAGGGACAGCAGGGGTGTCATATTGGCCTTGGAGGCCACTGTAGGAACCTTAGATTATGTTCCAATGGAATGGGATGCCATTGGATGGCTTTGGACAGGGGATGGATTGATATGATTCACATTTTAAATGGTTCACTCTGGCTACTCTGTGGAGAGTATTGATAAACTCTTGGTTGCCACTGCTGGGTATTTTTGATTTTCTTTATTTTTCTGTTTTAATAATAAGCATATCTCAGTTTTACAAGCAAAAAAAAAAAGCATAGCTTATAAAGACAAAAGGCAATTATATTCGTTATACATAGCTGCATAACAAATTGCCACAAGGCTCAGCAACTGAGAAGCACAAATGTTTATTATCTCACAGTTTCTGTGGGTCAAGAATCCCGGAGTAGCTCAGGCGAATGCCTCTGGCTCATCCCTCTGGCTCAGGGTATCACAGGATGCAGACACCTCAGGCTCACCTGGGGGGAGATCTGCCTCCAAGCTCTCTCACGTGGATATTGCCCAGCCTCCCAGCCTCTCTGGCTCTTGACCAGAGACATCAGTTCTTCACTAAAAGGGCTGCTCTCTTTCCCCAGAGTGAAAATATCCGAGAGAGAGAGGATGAGAGAGAGAGTTCCTAAGACAGAAGCCATAGTCTTTTTATGACCTAATCTCATAAGTTATATCCCGTCACTTCTGCCATGGTTTAGTCTTTAAGAGCCACTATATCCTGCCCATGTGCAAGGGGAGGAATTACCCAAGGGCATGAATACTGGGAAGTGGGTGATACGGAGACCATCGTGGAGGTGCTGTCACAATAACTACTTTCTCAAAGCTCCTGATTTTACAGAAGCAGAAACCTATCTGAATGTCAGCCTGGACTCTACCGCTCACCTTGAAGCCTCCACAGGGTAGTTGTGATGATGCTTCTGACAGGGCTTTGAAAACTGCCCAGCACAGGAAAATGGAAGGGATTATTTTGCTTTTCTCATTGGTATCCATTCCAGATTTGGCCTATATTCTTCTTCATCCCCTGTATTAATGAGTTCATCGTGGGTTACGCAGTTTGTTTCTAGAGTGAAAATCTTCCAGTTTGAACAGAGAAATGACAATAGGGAGTAAGAAAGCAGAGTGTTAACTCCTCCAGGTTCAGGATGGGCTTCCTATTTAACTGTATACCTCCCAGTAACAGAAGCTCTGACAACCCAATTCCCAAAGACCTGCGTATCCCTCAGAGATGAGGCCAGCAGAAGGGGAGGGTCAGAAGAAAGCAGGATGTTAGATACATTTGCCTTTGATAGTTGTCCTATCTCGTTCCATAGTTATCCAAATTTGACTGGAAGGCAGAGGCTTTATTAGTCTCTAAACTCTATATTCAAGCTTTACCATTAAATAATTCCCTAAGGAAAATCCTCCTCTACTGAAGGCAACTCAGTTTTAAAAAACAGCGGTGACAAAATCAACCTTAAAATTCAACCTTGCCTAAATTGTGCCATGCTACTCCATGAAAAAAAAATTCCTCAGAACACAGCTTCTGTTTCAAGATACAAAGGTCTGACTCCGGGCAATTTTCTAACGTCTTCGTGCTTGCCTTTTGCACCCCTGGATTCCCCTTCCCTTTCTGGGCCCCCCTCCCATCCCAAGTGACTACTCCTTCATTTTCAGCCTCTTCTTCAAATACTACTAATTTACTCTTATACCTATTTTTATCATATTTCCCTGGGACACATATTCATTCATACTCAAGTGCTAATTTAGTCTAGTATTTGCACAGACCCCATCTCTCCTCTCATCTAATTACAGTATGGAAGGCTTTTTTACCAATTAGAGTAATTCTTAGATAGCCAGCAGGTGGCCATAGGGAGTGTGAAGAGAGCAAGCGCCCCAAATCACAGGAGACCTACTTGTTTGAGCCAAAAATTAAGCAAGATTTAGTCTCTTTAAGGCGAATGGATTAGGAGGGAGGTGTCAAAATGGACTGCCCGTTATCCAAATCTCTTGTGAATACATTAGCATTAATTAATACATACATGAATATGTTTTACATTAATTTGTGTTGTTGAAATATATGTGGGCCAACCATCTGCCTGAGGGCATGCGGGAAGCGTTCCCAGAATTCTCTCAGTAGCCATGAACTGGAGTGTTCACCCCTATGTTCTCTGTCCATGTTTGGACAAGAGATGTTTCAGCTCTTCAAACAGTTAGGTGAAGACTTGTTTATACGGAAGAAAGCTAAGGCAGGAAAATAATGGCATCAGCAGCTGTTCTATTTAAGTCAGAGGCGACTGCTGTATGCTGAATGTTTGGTGGCTACTCCAGGCTTGGCATGTACAGCTATGACCTTAATTGGCGAAGCTAGAAGGAGAAGAAGCTACAGCTTATTGATTGATTATGTAGGCTCAGATGTTTGACACACATTATTTCACTGAGTCCTCCACACCGGCCCTGAGTTAGACCAATTCTACTGAGGGGAAAAGCAAGGCCCAGAGACCTTAGTATGTCCAAAGTCATAGAAACAGGATTAGTGTTCAGATATGTCTCACTCCAGGCATTGCTCTTGGAGAATGCCTATCAGCTCTGACATGAAGAGACCCTGAGGTTGCAAAGGCCATGTCCTCAGAAGTCATTTCCTAGAGTAAGAGAGGGAGGCAAAAACAGGCAGAGGCTGGGGAGCAGAAAGAAAGGAAGGGACCAGAAGGGGAGGCTAGTGGAAAAGCAGAAGATAGGAAACAACAGAGGGGAAAAGAAATGAGCTTCAGGAAAGGAATAGGGAAAAGAAGTGACCACAGAATAGGGGTGAAATCAACTGCTTTTCAAGACAGAAACAATAAAAATTTTACAACATTCCTTAAGAATCCTATTGCTGAACAACAGAAAATGCGGTTGTTGTTTTCTATCAAAAGAAGTAATGACTACAGATGGGGAAATAAGGAACTGATGTCTGTTAAATGTCTTCTGTCAGGGCCTCTGCTAACCCATGGATTTGGGGAAAGTTAGAAAAAGACATCCTCTCTTGCTGGAGGAAGCTCCATAGGCACAGGGCTTGGTGAATTGATTCTGTCTTCAGTGCCCCCTCGTTCTCTTATCCGGGGAACAGCCTGCAGGAATGTGCAGGATGGCGCTACCTGCTGTGTACTAGGGCCTTGACATACACTATCACGTTATTGTATACAACAATTATTTCCATATTGTGGATCAGGAATCCGAGGCCCAGAGGAATTAATATCACACCATACAAACCAGACGCACACGCATGTGCACCCACATGCACACACACACACCCAGTATCCCAAAGTCACCCAGAGAGTGAATTCACTAAAGTAGTGTAATTGCAAGTGATTTGAAAACTCAATAAATAATCAGGTAATGTATTAGCTGACTTAACTAAAAAACCCTGAAATTGTGTGAGCTTCAGGTTAGGATTGATTAGGGGATGGATTGATTTTCCTGCAGTTATCTCACGTACATCCTCCTCTGTGTGCCAGCTGCATCATCACAGCCCAGCAGTTGCAAAAAGCCCTCCTGTAACCACGCTGCCGACAGCATGTCTTCTAGTAGTTCCCACAGCATAAGAAGAAAGCCTGTTTTCCAAGAGCTCCTAGCAAGTATATCCTCCATTCTAATTGGTCCATATTGGATCATGAGTTTATTGTTAAACCTATAATTGTGGACAGGGGCAAGATTATGCTGGGAACATAAGCCTGATCTACAGACCTAATCTGTAGAACCTGACTGAGCATCAGTTTCTCCTTTTAAAGGTATAACCACTAAGAAATTAGATATCAGTATGAAAATCAAAGTCATTACCAAAAGAAGAAATGGGTACTTGGAAGGGCACCCATCTGTCCACCACAGTAAGTGTGGTAGATCATATGTTGTTACTTAATTATTTTTACCCCTTCCCTATCTCCATGGGAGAAGACTGCTTTCTGATCCCCATTGAACCTGGGCTTAAGCATGGGACTATCCTTCCTTGCCTTTGATTTCGAGTTTGGTCACATGACTTGCTTTGACCAATGGAATGTTAGCAGATATGACCCAAGCACAGTTGGATCTCTCCTCTTGCACTCTGCCATCACCATATGAACATAAACCTGGTAGAGGTAGTCCCCTGGTCCAAGAGGAGGACGGACACGTGGAGCAGACCTGGACGTAATCCGCAGCTTGGAGGCCAACCCAGGGAGGAGGCCCAGGCAAGGTCAGCCGACCCCCGGCTATCTGGGCCTCTGGGCAAGAAAGAATAATTGTGTTAAGCTGCTGAATCTCAGTGTTTTCCTATGCGGCGTTGTGGTGGCAAGGATTGACCAAGAGAGCCACTGAGTCAAACCCGGCGATGCTCTTTCCTTACGCGACAGCACAGAGCATAGCTCCATCCGTGTTTTCTCTTCTTGGCTGCAGTCGAGCCTGGGTCTCAGCTGAAAATGAAGGCTGCAGCTTTATTCTCTATTTTCAGTCTCACAGAAACATCTGAGAGAGTCAGCAGCTGCTTTTGAAGGTCCTTCTAGAGGGCTAGCTAGCTATCACACCACGTTAGCTGGTCAGTGTCTTAAGGCAGAACCATGCAGCCGCCATCACTTCCAAACCCTGCCAAGCGAAACCTTGCAGTTTTGAGATGGCTGCACCTCAAACTGTCATGTGATTTCTGTATCAGAGGAATTTCAGAAACAGATGGTGAGCACAGACGAAGTAACGGTCGTACTCTGCGTACGGGGCAAAGGGGAATGAGTGAGCAAGGGGTTGAGAATCCAGCAAATTCTGGACGAACGCTGGGAGAGAAGAGAATTGCTGGGAGGGTGTCTTCTGTCTGCAAACCACAGGTTGTAGGAAGTCGGGAAAGAAAAGCGCCTGACAGGCAGTGGCAGGAGGATGAGCTTGGTGAAAAGAGATGTTTTTGCTTCTAAAGCAAGAGGGTTCGAGGTTTAAGCAGTTTTTTTAAAAATCACACCGGAAAAATAGGCAGCAAAATTAATCAGTTCACCTGAACTTGACCTTTAGGCTGGTGGATTGATTTGTTGTTTGAGGACATAGGCAGCATCAGATAAGTTGAAGATGGAACAAATGTACAGGAACCAGACTCAGATAAATAAGCCCATCTACCCCACATCCAGCACGCCACCAGCGCCCTGCTCCCCAGAAACCCCCTTGCATTTCGAAGGGTGGGGGGTGATTTCTGTGGACGTCTCAGATGGCTGATCTCCTAATTCTATCATGAAATGTATTTCCCCTGGAGCTGGCATTTATCGCTGAATCCTGGCACGGCTCCTGAAATGTTGCATCTGCACCACTAAACTGAGGTTACTTGTAGTTCATTAATATGCAAGAGGGGCTGTGAAATCATCCCTGATTCTGACAGGAGTTCTTGCATGCCTTTCTGGAATGAAGTGGTCTGGCACCAACACTTTCCTTGTCTTCTTTTAATCAGCTCCATCTTGTCACTATATAAAGAGTTAAAAAAAAAAAAAAAAGCTTTCTGAAAATCCTAAGGAAGATGCAGGGCATCTTTCTCTTTTCTTTCCTTTCTCATGTTTTTTTGTCATCCTCGAACACATCAAAGTAAGAAGTGACATGCAGTGCCCTGGAGCTCTTAGCAACATGCTTTTAGGTTTGGAAAATTTCATTTTCTACCTTATGATGATTACATGAGGAAAGATGAAATGCTAGCTTTGAGGTTTATTTGAGAAAGAGATGTAATAAATGTTGTGGCTTCCCACTGAATGGAACAAATCCATTCTGGTCATGGGGGGAATATTAAAAATTACATATATGTGTGCGTGGACACAGCTTATGTGACTTCAGTGGCATTTGTGGTCCTAGATGCTGAGACGGGAGACCTTGCATGGCTTCTTTCAGAAAATGCTGAATAAAGTTTTTCATTTGATCCAGCTCTGAATACATTTGATTCCAAACAAAAATGAGTTCCCACCCTGTCTGAGCTACAGCAATTGCCTTTAAACCAGTCCCCACCAACACCCACACACCCACACACCCACACACACACACCCACACCCACACCCACACCCACACACACACACACACACACACACACACACGACCATAGAATACATACAGATTAACAGAGTTTACAGATTCCCCTTAGCTGAAATCTGCAAGTGTTGAAGAATTAATCCAATGTCCCTTTTCCAGAAAGTTCGTTTTTTCGAACAGTGGAGCAGGGCAGAGGACATTCGTGTTTTTTTCCGGCTATCATGATTTTTTTTGTCAGTGTGTTTTTGCTTTTGCCTGTGGAACTTCTCTATTAGCTGGGAGCTGAATAGAAAATGATAAGCTCATCTTGCCCAAGAAATAGAGCCAGCAAGGCAGGGAAATATCCTCATGGTTTCAGCCCTATGCTCCTTAGTAGGAAAGGATGCTAGAAAGAAATCAAGTATTCACTGAGTAAACCATTTTCCCACACAGAGAAACATGCAGTCTCGGGCTCTATTCAAAGCTCTCACATCACACATGCTGCTCTTTGTTCAGCCCACAGCTGGACCACACAGGTTGTAAGATGCGGGATTTGCACAAGTTTCGCCCATCAGCTCTGGCAGGCCACCCTCCATACAGAGTCGATCATCAACCACCCTCAGGGTCAGTTCTTCAGCCGCTCTTGATCACAGTCATCATTTGGGTTTGGAGCAGAACTATGACATTTTTGCTCTGGCTGCAGAAAGAGGAGAGATCCTGATCCTTTTTCATAAATAACCGAAACCCTGGCTATTCAATGACGATTCAAATCTCTCGTTACTCTCCTTCTTACGGAAACAAGAAAGCACTTTGATGGAATGCTTACTCTGTGCTCTCAGATGGATCCCCTGTCCTTATTCTGATCAGCTCTATATTTAAAGGGAGATGACAACTTGTAAATAGTTTTAAATATTTAATCCTTAAAAGTTTTTGTTACTCCCCGCACTCCCTCTGAGGCAGATACTATGATTATTCCTACTTTACAAAGGAGGAAAATACACTTCCTCCTCTGAGTCCATACCCTAAGGGCACACATGGATGGAGGGAGCTGAGATTCAAATCCAATGCCTCCGACTCCAGAGCCTGTGCCATCGACCACCTTGCTATACTGCCTCCTGCTGGTGGGAGGTTCGTGGGGCCCCCGTGGTCTTCTGTCCCCTTCTTGAGCACGGGTACTGCAATTTCTGTTTACAAATTCATTTCCTTCGTAGGTTTTGAGCCCCTGGTATTTCCTTAAGCGATTATTCTCCAGTGTCAGAAGTGCTCAGTACGTGTTTGTTGAGTGACTTAAAAAACAAACTAATAGGCACAGTGTATCAGAGAATTGAACGAAGGGTGAGTGGAGAATGAGATTCAGGGGAGAAAAAGAATTAAGCAGTGGTATGAAAACAAGAGATGAAAAGAGGCAGGGAGTTAGACTCTAATGAGGGAAAGGAAAAAGATCTGACGTGATGCATTCTTCATGGATTTCGCCACCATTGTTGGGAAAGTCACTGTAAAGGGGGTGAGCAGGGAGAGGTACACCCAGTTGGAATGTTTGTTGATCTTGGTTTAGAAGACAGGGCCATGGAATGGGCTACCGTTCTGTGTTTACTTTTCTCTAGCTGAGCAAGTAAGGAGTAAATTGGGGCAAGTTATTTACCTTCTTTGGGCTTCCATTTCTTAGCCGGTATCGTGAGAAAAGGGGATTAAAGCATTCCTCTACCACTGCAGAAAAGCAGGGGTGTGTAATTATATTCCCAAGTGGTTGCAAGCATTTTACAAACACGGCAAGATGAATAACAGTTATTATTATCAATAATAAAAAATAATGCATCACTGCGTGCTTTTTATGAACCAGACATTTTGTATACATATTCCTGTCCATTTTTATGAAGGCAGAGATTGCGGCTCAAGAAGTTGCATAATGTGCTCAAGCTCATGTAGCTGGTACGCTGCTGAGCTGGGATTTGAATTCAGGCCAGTCTATCTCTGAAGTCCACAGGAAGACACATCAGGGACCCGATGCCACTAGATTCCTCCTTAGCACATGTCCCTCAAAGGAACTTGCCATCATTTTGACTCAGAAAACCCTAACGGCTGCCGCTCTGCTTCATGTGATCCTGGCCTGCCCAGTGCTGACAATACCCGGAGAGAAGCCCCTCAGGTGTCCCTTTGGACCATCAGAAGCCCCTCAGGTGTCCCTTTGGACCTTTGGACCTCCCCAGCAGCAGCCGTGCCTGCTGGTGACTTAGACCAGTAGCAGACTGAGGCAGGAGGACCAAGCTGTTCCCTAGAGACCAACCCTTCCCGCCCCTCTCCCCCATACACCTTGAAGCCAAATCCCTTAGTTAATTCAGGGGAAACGTCATGTGACTCCACCGTCTCCAAGGCTGTCACTTGCCCATTCACTGCCTTCTTATTGGCGAAAACTTCTGTCTGGATGCCATCGAGTCTTTTTCCTTCAGTGTCTCTATCTACTCCATTCCAAATTTAAAATTTGCTTCCATTATTGTATCAAAATAATCAATAGAAATTCGATACACAACATAGGAGCTTTTAAATGAATCATCCTTTGGCTTTGATCACTACATTTAAATAAACTCTTTAAAGGCTACTAAAGGACCATAGTCCTTTAAAAATAGTTAAATCGTCTGCACTTGTATGCATATCTATGTATATGAATTTATAAATGCCATGTGTATGCATGTATATATACCTGCATGTTAAGGTAAGTGCCAATATCTACATGCAAATGTATAGCTTAATCACACACACACACAACACACACACGCACACGCACACACACACGCACGCACACACACACACACACACACACACACACAGGTTTATCTTGTTTTTTGAGGGATGGAACCTGGGCCAATCATTTGCTTGTTTGCTCTCAGATGAATTCCCTGCCCTTGTTATGCCCTACTATGTTTTTAAAGGGGATAATAACCTGTAAGTATTTTAAAATATTTATTTTTTTTTAAATATTAAGATATTCATCTGTGCCGCACACCTATATTCTTGCAGATGTTGAGCCTAGAACAACCAAAGAAAACCATTGTGGGTCTAGCCTTGCGATATGAGGTTTAAAGGAGGTTAACCATATTAACTACGTCTACAGCTAGCCCTGTTAAATGTACTTTTAAAGTAAACACTACTTAAGTTTCTATCTACTAGACAAGCTTGAGAAGGGTGACTACTATGCAGAACCAAAGGGAGCCTGTATTATACAGCATCCAACTGGGCAAATAGAACCCACGCCAGTGGAGGGTTCATTCAATAGAGGGGATTTAATATGACAAAAGCTGTTTCAAAAGATAAAGGAGCAAAGAGTGAGGCGACTGGAAATTGGGAACTGTAGAAGCCACTCTCATCCCGGGGGTTGGGCAGACAAAGATGGGAGCCCACAGGTGACGGCTGCTCATAGGCAGCTGGGACCAACAGGAAGAGTGGCCTGGTGGTTGCTGGAGCTCCGGAGGGGACACAGCAGTGGCCAGGGGTGCGGCCAGAAGCAGAGAAAGAGAAGGGAGAAATAGCCTCGCTTCTCCTCTCCTCACATCCTCCAGTCTCCAGCCAGACCCTACTACTGAACAAACCCAAACAAAACCAAGGAAGCCCGAGGGACATATTTTACAAGGATCAGCAGTCTGAAATACAGAGCAGGGCCAGCAAATTGATGCGATGTAGCCAAGAGCGAATGGAAAATGACTGGTCCTGATTTCATTGTTTAAAAACTAATTAAGACCTTTCTTAATAATTGAGACCTATATCTAGATGTCGATACCGATGTATGCATTGCATCAGCGTACATTCTATCCGTATTTAGGTGGCTGTCCGAGTGACTTTCAGTGTCTTTCTCAGGAGGGAGCATATTGAAGTCAGGACTCAGCAAGCTTGTGGCTGGCTTTGACTGATGAAATACGAGCAGAAGTAACACGTGCTGCATCTGAGCAGAAGCTGTAAGAGCCATCCTGCAGCTCCACCATGTTTTCTTTCCCTCTGCCACAGACCTGTGATGCCCCAGACTAGGTAAGGGGACCATATCATTTATTATCCAAGCTGGGACACTGTATTTATTATACCTTTTTCCAATCCACAGTTGAACCCCGTTGCTTTAAATGTAGAGGTTTTCCACCTGAAAAGGTGTCTGGAATTTGAAGGAAAACATTGTACATATTCCTTAAAAATACAGCTAACATACTGTTTAAAAATAAGTTTATTCTATGCTTCCCAACTCTTCAGACATCAGATAGTCATAGGCAAATAGAGGGAGAGCAGTCAACTGTGTGTTAACTGCAAAATGGTTAAGGCCTCAAAACATAGACTCCCCAAGTTCATACAATTAACCCTAACTTTGAGATGAGTAAACATTAACGGTTCTTGGGAATTTCCTAGAAGTGATCTTAAAAATTAAGAAGAACAGCTCTGGTCATGTCAGTCCCTTGCTTTTAAACCTCCCCTGTCTCCCTTCTGTACGCAAGCTTCCCAGAAGATAAAAACCAGACTCCTTGGCTTGGCATAAAATCTAACCCCAATTTATCTGCCCAGCTCTGTTTCTGCCTAACACACCATATATTCCAGAAGCTTAGCTTCTCAGTATCAAGTTGTCATTGCTCAACTTCAAGCCTTTTACATCCTATTCCCTCTATGCCTAGGGTTTCCTCTCCACCCCAATTTCTCCATCCCTCTTTTGGTAAAATCCTGTTCACCTTTCAAGTCCAGGCTCAAATGTCCTGGCTTCTGTGAAGGCTTCTTAAATGGACACTCCCCATGCTGCCCTCTTCAGCCTTTATCATGGTAATTCCCTCCTCCGCTTGATCATAGCTCCCCTGGGACTACATCCTCTTCATCTTTATATGCCAAGCATCTATTATGGCGCCTAGCGTATTCTAGGTCCTCTCTAAACATCTGTTGAATAAATGAGTAAATGAATAAATGAAGAATCCCCTATTTATCTTCACATGCTGCTCAGAAATTATGAGATTCCATGGAATCTTTTTTATTTATTTATGGCTGCAGCGGGTCTTCGTTGCTGAGCGTGGGCTTTCTCTAGTTGCGGCGAGCGGGGGCTACTCTTTGTTGCAGTGCACGGGCTTCTCATTGCGGTGGCTTCTCTTGTTGTAGAGCACGGGCTCTTGGTGCCCGGGCTTCAGTAGTTGTGGCACACGGGCTCAATAGTTGTGGCTCGTGGGCTCTAGAGCACAGGGCTCAGTAGTTGTGGCGCACAGGCTTAGTTGCTCTGCGGCATGTGGGATCTTCCCAGACCAGGGCTCAAACCTGTGTCCCCTGCATTGGCAGGTGGATTCTTAACCACTGTGCCACGAGGGAAGTCCCTCCCTGGAATCTTTTAAGAATTCCAGACACCCACTGTTAAATTCCAGGTATTTACCTATGCTAATTACAGATACAACACTTTATGATGCTACACAGAGTTGGGTTTGGTCTGTTTCATTTAGAATGCTTAGAGTCATTTAAATTTGGAGCTGGAAAGAATCAAAGATAAGCCAGTCCCCTTCAGAGAAAGATGAGATGTGTTGGGCAGAAAGAAGTTAAGTTAAAAAACCATGCAGTTAGCAGTTCCACAGCTAGCCCAGTATACTTTTTATTTTGCTATACTTGACTGTGTTTGGGGGAAGGTTGGTCATGTGAATAGTCACAAAAGAGGAAATATAAAGAGAAAATAAAATGTATGGAAAATTAATCATACTTGATAATAATCAAATAAAGCAAATCAAGTATCATTAGTATCATTTTACACCTACTAAATTTTTTTAAATGATACAGTCCAAGGCTGCAATGAAATTAGATTCTTATATACTTCTAAAGGCATCATAAATTGGTACAACTTTTTTGGAATGTAATAAGGAAATACAGAACAAGAGTCATAATGTTGACACTGTTTTGACTCTATCTAAAATACCAGGAATTTATTCTATGAAATATTTTAGCAACACTGAAAAACTGTAAGTACTTAGTGCAATACTGCCTGGTGAGAACAGCCTCAGTATCCAATAGGATGGGATGGTGTATTAAGCTATGGAAAATTTTGCTGTCATTAAACATTATAATTATGCAGCTTACATATACACATGGAAAATATATAATATAAATTGACATAGTAGAAATCAAAGTAGTATATGCATTAGAATAGCAATTTTATAAATTATTCTTACAGAAAAGCATTGGAAGGCAATTTTTACAAGAGTTGTGATAGGGTAGGATTATGGTTTTTCTATTTTTATCAACATTTTTTAATGTTGCTATGACATATTTTTTTCGAATAAGAAGCAGGTGGAAAGTAAATACACTCACCAGTGGGAACTGGAAGAATACAAAGGGACTCAGTGAAGCAGGTGAATCATACGTGATTTTGCCCCAAGCATCCCTTACCTGCTGTGGTGGGAATGGAAAGGGAAGTCAAGAAGTGTGTCCTCTGTAGGAAATCTGTTCAATTTGCAGGAAATAGAGGATGAGGGGAAGAAATCTCACTCGATTTTGCTAAGAAGAGAGAATATGGTTTGATCAATGCTGCCTTAATATCCAAGCAAGAGCAGTGATTCTTGGACCTCTGCTGTCTGTTCACCAAGTCAACCATTTCTCAAGACACTGCTAAATGCCAGGCACTGATCTTTCGAAACTTTACGAATTTATTTCAATGAATCCCCATTCCAGTTCAGCGATGTGCTTCCCACCGTGTTTTCTGTATGTCACAAGACCAGATTCTGGGATACCAGACCTGCCTACAAAACCCCTTTCTGTTGAGTCAAACCATAGGCCAGACCAATACATTGAAGTACATATAGGTAAGTGCTCTCGTTACCCAAAAGGAGCTCAAATCACTTGTTTGCCTGCCACAGGCCAAGCACTCTATTAGGCTCTTGACATATGTTATCTCATTAAATCATAACATGAGATGGGTATATAGCACAGCCCCTATTCAACTCCGAAACTCAAAGAGAAGGTCGCAAGGTGTTCCTTGGTGAAGCCCGAAGCCGTGAGAGGCCTCAGGACATCCCTGCATTTGAACTTCCTTGTTCTTATTTTCAAAGGAGGAGCTAATGGCGTGCGGGGCAGAGCTCTGCCGGTGTAGGACTCTCTTGACAGAAGGCAGAATGTGCCATATGCCCTGGCCCTGGTCGATCAAGTCTAGAAGCATCACTCCCCAATATCGTGACAACCAAAACTGTCCCACACTTCCAAACCCTCTCTGGGGTGGGAGGGGGCCACCTCCACTTCAGAAACATTAAGCAATTGATATGCATTCCACCTTATATGTTTATCAAGCGCCTTTTCCATGCCAGGCACTCTGCTGGCAGAGAGGCATTTAGTGGGGAAGAATGACATTTATAAATTTATTTATTTTATTTTTGGCTGCACTGGGTCTCTGTCGCCGCGTGTGGGCTTTTCTTTGGTTGCCGCGAGCAGTGGCTTCTCTCGTTGCGGAGCACGGGCTCTAGGCGCACAGGCTTCAGTAGTTGTGGCACGCGGGCTCAACAGTTGTGGCTCGTGGGCTCTAGAGCACAGGGCTCAGTAGTTGTGGCGCACGGGCTTAGTTGCTCCGCGGCATGTGGGATCTTCCCGGACCAGGGCTCAAACCCGTGTCCCCTGCATCGGCAGGCGGGTTCTTAGCCACTGCGCCACCAGGGAAGCCTGGGAAGAATGACATTTAAAGTGATGCCCTAAAACATGACAAATGCAACAACAGACCGTGTGCTGTGAGCACAGAGAGGAAAGTGCATCTCACTGCCTCAAGCGCCCAGGCCAAGCTTAGTGACCTGTCACCGTGAAGTGACTCCAAGGAGAGTTCCAGATTTGCTGTTCAAAGACCCCCATTCCTAGGCTCTATCCGAATCTTAATTACTGTCTCACTTCAGGCTCCTTGTTTATTTCCACAAAGAATTAATTTCTTCCTATGAAAAATGGGAACCATAATAAGGTCTGTCCTACCTACCTCTCAGAGTCGATTCAGGAGAAAGCGCTGCGGTGCGCTGTGCACATTAGTAGTATAGCAGGGATTCGAATTTGAAGCTAATTTGTCTTCTCGGCTGGGAATCAGGCATGTCTGGAAATGTCAACTGACTTGGTGGGGCTGGCAGCCTACTGGCATCTATTTTTTAAGGAGTTGGTTTCCCTGAATTTTCATCTGAGCCCTGTGGCGAGACAGGTTGTCTGCAAAGGTTGAAGAGACTGTTGTCACAAGGAGCTCTGTGAGACACCAGGGCTCACGTGATGCTACGCAGGTCCCCAGATAACAAAGTGAGGCCTGGAGCTGGGAGCTGGTGGGGTGGAGGTGGGGCAGGAAACCCTCTCTCCATCTCTGCCCCAAACCCAGCACGTCCTTGCCCCATGAGGGCTTCTGAGTCCCCAGTTCTGCCTTGGCCCTGAGTACAGATGCCAGGACCCTTGCTGCCACCAGTGACAGTGAGGAGATGCCTACTTTTGGATGCTTTCACAGGCAGGAAACATCAACCAGGAGGGCCTGGAGCAAAAGATAACCAGGCAATTGACGACTGGTAAACACAGATGAGATAACCCCCGCAAACCCACAAAATACTCGCCGAGATCCCACACCGCATGAGGGCATTAACCAATGAAATCTGATTTACTGTTGTTCATGTGACCTCATTTGTACCCGCAGGCTAGGACAACTTGGCTTACGGTTATTTACCACAGTAATGACGTATGTCTCCCTGACAACAGAAGAGGCGATGTCTGTCCAAAGGCCAGCTCCCAGCATGCACTGCCTGCCTCCCCAGGCCCCAGGTACTGTGGGAGGAAGGTATTGAGATGGAAGCCCACTGCCATGACAACCTGGGTTTGGGATTGCTCTTCCTCTCGGTGAACGGGGTAGAGGAGAAAGCAATTTTCCCAAGACCACCTCATTCTTAGTAAAGGTGAAATGACTATGAGGTGTTTATTGAAAGTGGTGGTGCCTGGAAATCAGTCCTTGACTCTTGATTTCATGAAGTTTTATGAACCCAGTGACTTCATAATGTTAATGCGCACGAGGGTAGAAGTTCACCTCCTGGGGCCTTCCCAGGTATTATAAGAGCTAATAGTTGGTAGATTGGTCTCAGGCTGATTAGGCGATTGGAACAGTTCCCCTTTTCCTACCGTGAACTTGCTTTTCCTACCGTGGTAGTCTGTATTTTCCCAAGATGGCTACAACAACATCTCCCATCCACGTGCTTTCCTTACACTGTGACTTGACATTTCTCCCATGGAGTGGCAGGGTCTCTGTCCCCTCCCCTTGAGTCTGGGTGAACCTTTGTCACTGTCTTAAGTAGAGAGTACGGTAGAAGTGGAGCTATGTGACCTCTGAGGTTAGAGCATCAAAACGCCACGCACTTCCGCCCAGCTCTCTTGGAACGCCACTTCCTGGAACCCAGCCCCTCTGTTCTGAAGAATCCCAAGCAGGCTGTGGAGAGACTCCTGTGGAGAGAACCAAGGCTCCCAGCCTCCGGTCGAGCTGAGCCTCCAGACAATGGCCAGCACTGACCAGCCAGCCGTGTGAGTGAGGGACCCTGAAAGGGGATCCTCCAGATTTTGCTGCCATCCTTTCCTCACGTTGCTAACATACTATTGTCAGCTCCATCCGGGCTGCTCACGATAAGCTCCGCCTTTGGTCTGCGCTATTTTGTTTTATTATAAAGTAGGTTTCTTTGCTTTCTAAATCCTACTGGCATTTGCTTGAGAATTTGTCTCATCACCAAAGATTCAGTTTGGTTAATTAATCCCAGCGCTTCTTGAGGGAAAATTGCAGAACTTGAGAATTACAAGACATTACTTCAATGCCTATATTCTGAACAGCTTTTTAAAATTATCAAAGACCTAAAGAGTTGGGCTTTTCTCTAAAAGTACCACACCCTAGGACTAGAAAATGACCCCTTAAGTTGACCTTCTGTGTTATATTGGGGGAGATAGACAGAAGGGGGGGATTTTTAATTTATCATCCACATCCCCTTCTCTTTCCGCCACATTTAATGTGATCCTCAGAAGGCTATGTCCCTGTCTTGCTCTTATTTAAAACAGAGACTCCTCTCATCAATTTCCCCAATTTTAAGTTTGTGAAGTAGGACAGAAAAAAAAAGGAAGGTCTGCTGTTACACTAATTTCACTTATTCTCACCTCATTTCAAAACCACGTTATTTTCCCTGCTGCATTTCTACCAGCTATTTTCTTTGGCAACCTATGGGTTTCCTGCAGAGAGGGGACAATGGGCAAGTTAAGTGAGAGAGATGATTTACGAGGCTTTTTTCCTTTTGCTCTAATTTATAGGAAAATTGTCCTTGCATGGATGACAGGCTACAGCCCACATCACTGAGGGATTCATCATTATGGGGAGGGGGAAGGAATAAATAGAATAATATTTTATATTAGTAATACCCAATATATTTGATGGTAATAGTTCACTTATACCTTGGATATTAGTAAAAATGCCTTTTTTTTTTAAACTGAAAGAATATTTGCCTTTATTTCAGACAGTACTTCACTTCTTTTGTAAGCGTTAATTTGTATCTGTTTCAGCTAGGATTATGTTCTACCGCATAAAATAGAGAACCAAAATAAAAGAGGTTTGAAACCACAATCCTATCCTTTCATGTAAAAGGCAGCCAGCACTGAGCAGTCCAGGGCTGGTAGAACAGCACTACAAAGATACCAGGACTCAAGACTTCTTCTCTTTCTGTTTTATCATTCTTAGCACATAGTTTCCATCCTCAAGCTGCAGGTGCACCAGCATCTTGTCTGGGATCCCAGAAATCAAAGGAGGAAAAGGGAGAGGAAAACCCATACAGCACCCAGCTGAGTCACCTCCCTTTAAGAGGCATCCCTGGCAATTTCATACAGTAGTCTGCTTGCATCTCGATGGCCAGAATGTAATCACATGATCACCTGTAGCTTCAAAGGAAGCTGGGAAAACATTAGCACCACAGCATGCAGCGGTCTCTCCCTTCTCCAGGCTCCTCTAATGCTTTTGTCTACTCTACACGATCTAATACCCAACTCTAGCCTTCTTCTATTGTTCTGGTTCCAGGAGCAAGCAGAGTTCTTTACTAGAATTGTAAGCTCCTTGCGGTAATTACCACATCTCTTATACTGCACCCTTTACAGTTCCTGGTATGAGGCTCTGACATATTGCTACACCCCAAAATTGTACACGTTCTATTTCTCATTAAAGGAGGAGAATGGAATTTGGATTGGTAACCAGCAGTCTGATACAATGTCATCAATACATGATACCTCATTCGTCATAGATATTACATTTCAATTTTATACAGTTGAATAACTATTTTTGGATTGCCTCCTCTGCTCTAGCTCCAAATCAGGTACTACGAAGAGTGTGGTAAAAGTATGTCACATGGTAATTAATTGCCTCCAAGGAGCTTACCATTTTATAAAGCACTCTGCTTGCTCATGAAACGCAGAACAGTGGAAGAGAGCTGTCATCAGGTCTTATAGTATATAGTGTAGATAATATGCACTGGAGGAAATTGGAGAAGGGAGGAACTTCTGAAATCTGTGATGCTAATGTTTTCCTGAAGAAGATAGAACCTGCCATGGGAATTGAAAAATATGGTGGACACACA
The DNA here is from genome assembly GCF_003676395.1 of Aethalodelphis obliquidens. Taxonomy (NCBI): domain Eukaryota; kingdom Metazoa; phylum Chordata; class Mammalia; order Artiodactyla; family Delphinidae; genus Aethalodelphis; species Aethalodelphis obliquidens. Next base: position 52,279,319 of record NW_020837951.1, read on the forward strand.
TGATGTCAACTTGGCTGGACCCCAAGGCTAAACACTATTCTGGGTTTGTCTGTGAGACGGGTTCTACCAATTCAGCATTTGAATCAGTAGACTGAGTAAAGGAGATGGCCCTCCCCAGTGTGGGCAGGCCTCATCCAGTCCTTAGAAGGCCTGGATAGAACAAAAAGGCCAAATAAGAGAGAATTCTCTCTCTCTGCCTGTCTTCAAGCTGGAACATCAGGCCTCTACTACCCTTCGGACTCAGACTCAGACTGGAACTTACACTGTTGGCTCTCCTGGTTCTCGGAACCCCTGGACTTGGATTGAAACTATCCCATCAGCTCTTCTGAGTCTCCAGCATGCTGACTGTAGATCTTGAAAATTCTCAGTCTTCATAATTGCATTCCTCAAAGATTCCTGACTATTACAAGTATGCAACAAAACTTTTAGTACACTTAGCATCTTCTAAGCCTTAGATATAGTGATAAGCACAGGAATACAGAGCTGAAAGATACATCCCTGTTCCTGAATTAACTTATGGACCAGTCGTGGGAGAGAGAGGAGAGAAGACAGCCCATGATGATACCATGTGAAAGTGCTATGATGCAGGGATGCACAGAGTGCTGTGGGAACACAGGGAGGGACCCTTAACTCAGCTGAAGGGAAGGGGGTCTTTAGGGGACAGGGAATGTGTGTCTCAGAAGACTTCCCAAAGGAAGGGTGGAGGCATGTGGGGTACGTAGGGGAGACTTGAAGGAACGTGTTTTCGAGTTTGTTTGTTTTGTTGGAGAGACTTGCATGTTTTTAAAGACTGGGAAGAAAGTGTTGATAGAGAAAGGGAGACATGGAAAGTATTAGAGGGAGGGAAAGTGGGTGAAAGAGAAGGCAGGAGGAGAAGAGATTCAGAGCTCGTGGGAAGAGCTGAGCCCTCATTCAGAATGAGAAATGATGAGGCACACAGGGCTCAGAGCTGAAGGGGCCCCTCCAGCTTCCTCTGGTTTAGCAATCCTAGATTCCCAGTGTGGAAAAGGAGGCACAGAATCTGGGATATGGGGGGGAAAAAACTCACCTAGGGGATAAAGACTGTGGATTTGTCATCAGAGTCACAGCCACCTGATCATGACCTCTGGAAACTCTCCCAGTGGTAGGACCCAGCAGAGGCCCACAGGGACCCACACTGCCTCTGTTTCCTCTCTATTCTTGCCCATTATGTCTCCCTTTCCCCTCTCTGCTTGGTTTCTGACTGTCTCCTCTCTCCTCTCTTCTACACAATTCACTCACTTTTTTGCAGACTCACAAACCCAGTGAGTTTTCTTTTATCATCCAGTTGTTGTGGTTTGTCAACCATTTGTCACCACTGACCTGAGTGGTATAATCCATTCTGGGCCCCTGGATGCTGAAGCCAACCACCTGGGGTCCCCAGACCCCCCACCCCCCGCCAACTGCAAGTCCATGGATGCTGGTGCCTTCTGAAGTCCCAAAGCAGATGTGAGGGTTCCTACTCGCTCTTGAACCCATCCCATGCAGCTTCTCTTCCCAGGTGCTTCTGCATGTCCAAGGCAACTTGGGAAGGTAAGAAGGGTCACAGAGGAATTCAAAATATTCAGTTGATACATAGTTTCAGTTTGAGGTGGCTTGATTTGTGTGATTTGAAATAAATGCAGTAAGAGCACCATTTATTTCCAACTCTGCAGTAAGATTATTAACTTTTTCTTCCAAAGATAAACTTGATTACATTACTTATTTATACTATGTACATTGCATCAGAGGTAAAAAAAAAAAATGCATCAGGGTAAAAAAAATCTTATAGAGTTTTTTAAATGAGTGTTTTCTTATCCGCTGCTAATAACAGATTAGATTATTAAAAAGGAAGAATTTTAAACATGCAACTCAGCCTCAGGTCTTAGTACTGCTTGTTTACTTTTACACATTTTGCTAAACTTGACAGACAATCTAGAAATATCATCTCTGCTCACTTTCAACTCCTCATTTTTATCCCAATGCTGTACTTTTGTGTTGAGGTCTATGACATATCAGGAGAGGCAGCATCGTACAGGAGAAAAAAATGGGAGCTTTGGAGCTGCATATATTTAAGTTTACAAGTCTAGTGTGCCTTTTACTAGTTGGGGACTGGGCTTATATCATTAAAGAGCAATTCAGATTTCGGTTGTTTTATATATTCAATGACAGATTTACTGGGTGCTCACTGTGAACCAGGCACTGTGCTATGTGACCACAGTTAATCTGGACAGCAGTCCGATGAAATAGGTATTACTATTTTCTCCATTTTACAGATGAGCAAGGTGAGACTTAGATTAGCTAAATTAAGGATATTCACCAAATAAGCTAGAAGTCAAACCTATGTGTCTGACTCTAAGACAACCCTCTTAGCCATGGTCCCACACTGCCTGGCATGTAGATCAGCTCCAGGCCTAGTAATATCAATAGCACCTGCACAGTAGGTGTCATCTCTAAAGGAAGATGAAGAAATAGAGGTTAGAGAAAATCCCACATCCTCAGAAGGCAAGACCATTCAGCTTTATAGTCCTCCAGCCTTTTCCCTGTCCTGGCCATACTTCCTTTCTTGCAGGAAGGCATGAAACATTGGCCCCATCAGTTCTCTGAAGGATGCAGCCCTCTGTCGTTGGGATGGTAAGAGGGACCATGATGCTCAATTTAATTCATGCCTTCCTTATCCCTAAAGGATTTAAAGTAGACTTACCCATTCATATGGCATGTTTCCCTGTTCCTTTATCTTTCGCAAAGCGCTAGCGTATATTATCTCATTCAGATCTCCCAAAAACCCTGACGAAAATGAGGTTCAGAGATTCTAAACAGTAGGCTCAAGTCAACAGGGTAATTATTAGTAGCACGAGGGGAACTTGACCACAAACCCCTCACGTCTATGTTAGTTACAATTCTTAGCTATGATGGTTTCTCCCTGAGTGTTTAAATGAAACATGAATACAATAAGAAGTGAGTGCTTAATTATGTGATCATGACACTTCCTGGCTTGGAAGCCTCTTAGGGAAGGCCACCACTGATGAGGTCTAGCACAAAAGATGCAGGCATTGCCACCTACCTATCCCCAGCCTACACTTTCTGCATCCTTCACCCCCGCCCTAGCCACACTGTTATGAACCAAACTTGAGTCCACTCGCCTCAGTGCAGTAAAGCCAATCTACTGACACTCAGTAGTGGTGAAGGAAAATGCAGTGTTTATTGCAGGGCACTAAGCAAGGAGTCCAAGGTAGCTAGTGCTTAAAGGGCCCAAACTCCCTGAAGGCCTTCAGGGAAAGGTTTTTAAAGACAGGATGAGGGAGGGGGTTTTCGGAGTGTGTGATCAGGTCACGGACGTTCTTCTGATCGGTTGGTGATGAGGAAATCAGGAGCCAACATCATCAACCTTCTGGTTCCAACCAGTCTGGGGTCCACATGCTTGTGATCAGCATATGGTTAACTTCTTCCACCTGGTGGGGGTTTCAGTATCTGCAAACCAGCTCAAAGGACATGGCTCAGAGTATTATCTATAGCCCTTGAGTAGGAGCTAAAAGTCCTTGACTTTGTTAATGGCTAAACTATTATTGTCCTGCTTGACTGTTTTCCTTTCTTTCTGCATTTTCTCACTTCTCTGATGAAATTTACTCTTTGGAACTCGGGGAAGGCCTAGGAAGCTAAAGTTTTTTCTACAGGCAAGAAGCAGGTGGAGGACATTTAGCAGGGGTGGGAGGCATCCTGTTCTGAGAAGGCCCCATAGGGCCCTACTTGGTTAGGACACTGCCTCTACTCAAGTGATGTCAGAGCAGCTGCTGTTGCAGAATACAATGTCCCTTCATCTATCCAGGTTTGCTCTGCTGTTGTTTCTTCAAGGAACCACTCTTGTCCCCTGCCCATTGTCTGCGTAGAACACACTAACTACTCTTTCAGAGCCCCACACAGTTATTACCCTCTCTAGAAAACTTCTCCTAAATTCCTATCCCACAAAAAACGATTGTGCACCACTTTGCAAATGCTCCACCATAATTATTTGCTTACACACCTTTCTTCCTACTAGAATGAGAGTTTCAAGACCAGTAGCCTCCCATTCATTTTAATGCCCACCACCCAGCTAAATGTACCCGGCACACAGAAGTACCTACAAATGGGTTTAGAAGGTTTTGTTATTGCTTTTTAGCTAACTGTATTTGACTTTCTGCTCTGTGCCAGGACATTTATCGAAATGCTTTGCCTATAATAACACATCCAGTCCTCACAACAACCCATGAGGTGGGTTCTATTATATTCCTTACCCTACAAATGAGGAAACTGTAAAACTATACCTAAAAGGAGAGAGATTGGGGAACCTCACTAGTAAGAGCCTGATTTCCCAGTTTCACCAAAAGCAAAAACTGCGATCGTTCTCTTCCTCTACAGAAAGAGCATGGCTGCACGATCACATCCCCACGATCTCTTTACAAAGGTCTTTGAAAGAACACAGTCTGCTTGTATCATATCTTCACCACAGCTTGTGACGGTAATTGTTTTTCTTTACCATCCCTTCAAAGGCCATGTATAAATCTTATAAAACCTATAATTAGACATAGAAGCCCGAGTTGCCTTTCTTTTTTTCCTGGTTTTACTGAAGGTAGTATTTCAGGTGGGAAAAAAGGAATTGGAAAACACATCCCCTCCGGCATCCTTAGGGAGGTGGGTAAGTAGGGAACCCCAGGGAATTTCCTCGAGGTGCCTCCTAATGTGAGCAGAAGGATGGGGACCACTTTCTCTTTCTTAAAGTGGCACAATGAAGATTACATCTTTGGATTGAACAATGTTCCCCTGCCAAGCAGAATTGGAGGGTGAATGAGGATGAATTTTCTTTCCTCTTCCAAGTCCATGAGAGCACCTTATTGCATTCTCTATCAAAGTCAATAAATATATCTGGTATTGTCTGTGGAAAAAAACAGAGCTGAGCCTCCCTCAAGGAGCGTCAAATCTGCTGGAGAGAGTCATCTAATCCACAGACTGCAATACGGTATTTACTTAAATTGTGGCTCAGATAGGGATAGGAGCGAAGTGTTGGAACCGGTCATAGAGAGGAAGACATTTTTGTGGACAAATGGAGAATGCTTCATGGTTGGGGAATCCTTTCACTATTCCATGACTGAAAAGGAAATGAGCTCACTGGTGTCATTAATCCTCGTAACTTCTTATCAGGTAGTTTCGAGCCTGGCAGAATCACACCATTTCACAGAGGAATGCAATATTGAAGGATATAGAAATGTAGGAGGGAGGAATAGAGGGCATAATAACGATATACAGCATTAAATAAATGCCTACAAAATATCAGATGTTTCACATATATTATTTAATTTAATCAGTCGGAATCCTGCCTGGCCCATTGCTCCGTTGAAGAAACTAAGGCTCAACACTGTTAAGTCATCCGCCCAAGTCACAGAGTTCCCAGTTGTCAGAGCCAGGATTCGAAACTAGGTCTATCTCTTCTGGCTTTGGGGTTTTTTTCTATTTCACCATGCTGCCTTTAAAAAAACCATATAAAAGGCAAATAAATGATTGATGTTGTTCTTCCTCAAGGACATGAAAGGAATGTACAAACAGCACAGTCATTTTCTGCAGTAAAATCTTTTAATTATGACCCAAATCACAGCACTGCCGTGCTAAGCTGAATGTGAGCTCACCTGAAGTCAAAGCACTTCACAGCAAGTTCAGTGGCAACAATTCAGCTCTTTTTCTATTAACAAATAGAGAACCCTGGGAAGGAACGTTTTATCCAACTTAGACCAAAATCTTATAGAGTGAGACATTTACAAGGATGCCCGCAGGAGGGGAAAGAAAAGGGAAAGGTAGAGTTTGCAACTTACTATCTTTAAAATTTCACTTGGGAAGCTACTGTTATTAGGTTTTAGAATACAGTACACCCCTTTTGAGGACTGTTTTAGGGAATATTTGCAGGGAGTATAAAAGCCTGAATGAACAGGTTAGCAGGATTGTGTGGCTAGGCCAGCTTGATGGGTTCAGAACCAAGTCTACAGCCCAAAGGAAGAGTCCATGTTTCAGGCGATGCTCATGATTCAGCAATGGTTGCTTTTCATAAGTAATGAGATAACTCATCTCATTTGTTTCCCAAGGCAGGCGATGGATTCTGTCATTACTTTCAATGATGTATTTACCCTCCATCATTTTTAATCTTTGAGCATTGTGAATATCTACAAAGCACTTTAGAATCATCTGACCCCGATGATTCTAAATATGCAGAATATCCTAAGCTCTTCTTCTTTTAAAAGGCTCTGAATCAGGCAACGGCATCACAGAACTTTAGTTTATTACCTTGTTGTTCTTTTGTATTACCTTTTTTTTTTTTTTTTTTTTGCGGTACGCGGGCCCCCCACTGTTGTGGCCTCTTCCATTGCAGAGCACAGGCTCCGGACACGCAGGCTCAGCGGCCATGGCTCACGGGCCCAGCCGCTCCGTGGCATGCGGGATCTTCCCGGACCGGGGCACGAACCCGTGTCCCCTGCATCGGCAGGCGGACTCTCAACCACTGCGCCACCAGGGAAGCCCTGTATTACCTTTTTAATCTTTTGTATGAGACGCATGTGTATAAAATATATGTGATAAACACACACAAGATAGGAAAATTCTAAAAAAAATACCACTGGAATTGAGCAAAGGCTTCCTCAGTTCCACCTGTGCTCCTCAGTAGGTGACAGAGGAGAATATGCTTGAAGATTCCAAGTGAAAGAATCTTCCAGCACACAGAAGAGGCAGACACAAGGATGATGAAAAAGAGGGATGTCCTGGAAGAAAGTATCCTTCCAGGAGATCCAATAAAACACTGCATTTAAATTAAGTTCAATATTCCTACTAAGTCACTCATGACAAGAATATATCCCATCTTGAACTAATTTCTCTGTGTCAAGATGACAGCCAACTTCATCACACGTAGGGGCAAGAAAAATTCACAGGACTCTGGGATTCATTGATTCATTTCTTCAACATTTCCTGAGAACCTACTCTCGTTACTCTTTGCTCATCCTATCCTTCCAGTTCTGAGCGATGAAAACAGAGGATTGCGCAAAGGGTAAAAACAATTTAGTCCCCAACCTTCATAGTTAATTTGTTAATTACGCATATTTATCACCAATATGAGTATAGCTTCTGCCTCTCTCTGGAATAGATCACTTCTTCACTCAAAAAATTTTGTCAGTGCGCCTTCAGGCCCGAAACAGTAAGTATATCCCGTAAGTCTAAAAAGAAACACAGGCATGCTAAGTCATTTTCATCAAAATCCCAATATATAACTGAAGGAAATTTGGCTTCCGGTGTTGTCTCATTAAGGCAAATGAAAGAAATGGTGACTTACCGTAACAAGGTAAATATCAAAAGATAGACGCTAAAATTTTAATGAAAATCGTTAGAGTTTGCACCGTAGGAAATTTAGTGGATATATTCTGGGTATCGGGCTCATGCTTTAAAGGCACGTTGAGGCTAATTAATTTTGTTCATTTCAAAACGGAAGAGGCTAGAGAACAGGGTCCCAGTGACCGATGGGGTTCTTCCAAGTGTGAAAGACATGAGAAAAATGCAAAGATAACCTGGTAGTTTTCAGGGAGGATTGCCATGTTCCGTTACTATAATTTCATCTCAGCAAAGGGCATACTCAGCATCCAGTGGGTATTTATTTAATCCCTCAGTAAAAATGGAAGCAAATGGCTCTGCTGAGGACTCAGGAGCAGAAGATCTGACCGCGTTGACCGCACAACTGTGCCTCTGAAATCTGGGACGAGATAAATACCAGGGCTCTGAGGTCAGCTCTCAAATGGAGAGACAGGTATGTATTAGGAATATTCAAAATAGTCTTTGAAGCAAGACGGTCTGGCTGTTTGTCTGTTGCCCCCAGGTTTTAATCTGCAGTTCCATGTCCCCCCCTGCCTGGAGCTGGAGGACAAGTAGGCAAAGGGCAAAAAGGGCCAAAGGGCCAAAGCAGACAGACCCTCCTGTCTCCTACGTAAGGAGACTACCAAGTTCAGAATACTGCAGCACTGAGTTTAGGAGTCAGGTGGGCCGAGATCTTTTGGACAGGTGACTCTTAGTGTGCAAACATAACCAGGACATTTTCTTGGGAGCAGCTGGTCTGTACCAGCGCCCCTGAGCAACCACAGACTGGGAGAGTAATACGGGTATTTCCGTGAAGCTGAGTGCTGACACTCGTCATTTTCATAATGACTGTATTTCTCATCTCCTCCATTTCCGTGGGCCAGCCATATAGTGTGTAGTGTAGCACAACTACCTGTATGTGCTTCTACTTACTCAAGTTTACAGCTTCTGTACAATACTGATTAATCCTCCCTTCTCCATGACACTGAGGCAGTAACATTCTAATGCCATCTTTCTTATTGTTCAGCAGATACCATACTACTGCCTACAGAAATAGTGTAGATCACGGAACTAGTGTTTGAGGTCCATAAAATGCAAGGTTATGAATATTTCATTACTATACATTTTATTTCCCTGTCTATTCTGCATCTCCCAAAATGTTTGTTTATTTATTGGCTCACTGTTCACCAGGAATACTTAATTTTTTTAATTTATTTATTTTATTTATTTTTTTTTTTTGCGGTACGCGGGCCTCTGACTGTTGTGGCCTCTCCCGTTGCGGAGCACAGGCTCCGGACGCGCAGGCTCAGCGGCCATGGCTCACCGGCCCAGCCGCTCCGCGGCACGTGGGATCTTCCCAGACCGGGGCACGAACCCATTTCCTCTGCATCGGCAGGCGGACTCTCAACCAACTGCGCCACCAGGGAAGCCCCTTAATTCTTAATATAAGGTATGGACTGGATCACCAACCCCAGCTGTGTGGTCTGAGCTACATTTGAAAGTAATGATAGATGGTTTTTGTTTTTGTTTTCCTTTTTACATCTTTTTCCAACACGCAAATACTTGACTGTCAGATGACCTCACTAACAGGAGTTTGAACTGCTTCCTCATAATTGCATTGATTTGCAAGCCCCACAAATTGACTCGCACACATATCTCCTGTGAACTACGGCTACGTATTTAAATTTTTCTCAACGCCCCACTGTATCCATCTTTGGCTGAAGTAAGCAGTTAGACTTGGGCTGCAGATCTTGGCAGTGAAAGACACATTGTCCAAGTGCAATTAGCTTCATTCCCTGTGCTGGTACAAATGATTTGTATGAATCAGCTGGTCCTGCAAGAGATGCAACCATTATCACCTGCTTCTGAATTTTCCTTTAACTACAAAATTCATATTAGTAAATAGCCAGGGGGATTCAGTCTTAGCAGAATCAGAGCCTGAATGCCATGCGTTAAGGTGCTAACTTCTCTCCCGCTATAGGGCATAGTAGATATTAATACAACTCTTTGGTACAGGCTGCAAAATATATAAAATATCATAATTATATCTACGATTCAGCAATGAAACAATTTTCCCCCTTTCTTCACTGTCATCAGCATAATAGCAGCCTATGGGATTTGTATTTTCTGGCTCTGATCCCTTTTATGGGCTGTAGGAAAAAAAAAATACAAGCAGGTTAGTTTCACAGCTCTGAGAAGGCCTCATGACAGAAATATTGCTTTTAATGTTATTGTCTCTTTCTAGCTTGTAATCCACTCTCTTTGGGTGGAGAGGCTTCTGTGCTGATGTAGCATCACTTCTGTTTTTCTGATAAACCTCTATGTTCCCTCCTAGCTTCCCCCTCCCATCTGGATGGGGAAATAATTAAGCAGCTTTCAGGATCATGCTATGTTATCTATAGGGAGGGGGTTAGTCAGAGGAGAATGAAGTCAGAAGGAGGCATGTCTCCCAGGTTTCTCTTGGAGGCATAAAAGAACAGAAGAAAGATGGCTTCTGAGTGAATATTCACATCCCATTTATTTTGCTAGCCAAGACAAACATCACAGCTCATATCTAACATTTGAAAACATTTTTTAAAATACATTAGAGAAACTTTAATCCATCCAAGTAAAATGATGGATTAATAAGTCAAGGACAGAATAATAGAAGGAAAATATATTATAGAGAATGACGCCCGTGTCAATCTGAAAGGGGTGGAAAAAAAGCTGAAATAGAAACGGGGGAAAAAAGTGTACCATACCAACCTTAAATAAAAAACCCTCCTGTAGTTATGCTAAATGTTAATTAATGTTACCCAAGACCCCTATGGTACTATTACTTCAGAAACAGGTATCTTCAAGCCATCTGAGATTCTTTTTGTTATAACCTACACTGTGAGCATCATGGATTGAACACTAGGATAAATATTCCCTCTATAATTATTGGTAATAATATTCTGTGCACATTTATGTCCCCCATCATCATCTGTGATGAGGCTAATCCAGTACTTTCTGCATGAACTGTTATAATACCCAAAGCAGCAGGACGGAATATTATCAAGCTTGGGTTTACCGATGGAAGACATAATGTAATAGAGTTCATTTCTGGAAAATAGGCTAGGGATGGAATTCGTTAGAATCAGCCATACAGACAGACACCTGGACCACTCCGAGGTGACTCGCTGAAGTGACCAGTTCTCAGAACAGTATCCTGTCAGTCCCAGAAAGCCATCCTCAATACAGTTCCTCAGAACTCAGAAAATATTCTGTAGTCGCGATGCATTCTTTGTTTTTGTTTTTTTTTTTCATTTTAACATCTTTATTGGAGTATAATTGCTTTACAATGGTATGTTAGCTTCAGCTTCACAACAAAATGAATCAGTTATATATATACATATGTTCCCATATCTCTTCCCGCTTGCGTCTCCCTCCCTCCCACCCTCCCTATCCCACCCCTCCAGGCGGTCACAAAGCACCGAGCTGATCTCTCTGTGCTATGCGGCTGCTTCCCACTAGCTATCTACCTTACGTTTGGTAGTGTATATATGTCCATGCCTCTCTCTCGCTTTGTCACAGTTTACCCTTCCCCTCCCCATAGCCTCAAGTCCATTCTCTAGTAAGTCTGTGTCTTTATTCCTGTTTCACCCCTAGGTTTTTCATGACATTTTTTTTTCTTAAATTCCATATATATGTGTTAGCATACAGTATTTGTCTCTCTCTTTCTGACTTACTTCACTCTGTATGACAGACTCTAGGTCTATCCACCTCATTACAAATAGCTCAATTTCGTTTCTTTTTATGGCTGAGTAATATTCCATTGTATATATGTGCCACATCTTCTTTATCCATTCATCCGATGATGGACACTTAGGTTGTTTCCATCTCTGGGCTATTGTAAATAGAGCTGCAATGAACATTTTGGTACATGACTCTTTTTGAATTATGGTTTTCTCAGGGTATATGCCCAGTAGTGGGATTGCTGGGTCATATGGTAGTTCTATTTGTAGTTTTTTAAGGAACCTCCATACTGTTCTCCACAGTGGCTGTATCAATTTACATTCCCACCAACATTGTAAGAGGGTTCCCTTTTCTCCACACCCTCTCCAGCATTTATTGTTTCTAGATTTTTTGATGATGGCCATTCTGACCGGTGTGAGATGATATCTCATTGTAGTTTTGATTTGCATTTCTCTAATGATTAGTGATGTTGAGCATTCTTTCATGTGTTTGTTGGCAGTCTGTATATCTTCTTTGGAGAAATGTCTATTTAGGTCTTCTGCCCATTTTTGGATTGGGTTGTTTGTTTTTTTGTTATTAAGCTGCATGAGCTGCTTATAAATTTTGGAGATTAATCCTTTGTCAGTTGCTTCATTTGCAAATATTTTCTCCCATTCTGAGGGTTGTCTTTTGGTCTTGTTTGTGGTTTCCTTTGCTGCGCAAAAGCTTTTAAGTTTCATTAGGTCCCATTTGTTTATTTTTGTTTTTATTTCCATTTCTCTAGGAGGTGGGTCAAAAAGGATCTTGCTGTGATTTATGTCATAGAGTGTCCTGCCTATGTTTTCCTCTAAGAGTTTGATAGTTTCTGGCCTTACATTTAGGTCTTTAATCCATTTTGAGCTTATTTTTGTGTATGGTGTTAGGGAGTGATCTAATCTCATACTTTTACATGTAGCTGTCCAGTTTTCCCAGCACCACTTATTGAAGAGGCTGTCCTTTCTCCACTGTACATTCCTGCCTCCTTTATCAAAGATAAGGTGACCATATGTGCGTGGGTTTATCTCTGGGCTTTCTATCCTGTTCCATTGATCTATATTTCTGTTTTTGTGCCAGTACCATACTGTCTTGATTACTGTAGCTTTGTAGTATAATCTGAAGTCAGGAAGCCTGATTCCTCCAGCTCCATTTTTCGTTCTCAAGATCGCTTTGGCTATTCGGGGTCTTTTGTGTTTCCATAAAAATTGTGAAATTTTTTGTTCTAGTTCTGTGAAAAATGCCAGTGGTAGTTTGATAGGGATTGCATTGAATCTGTAGTTTGCTTTGGGTAGTAGAGTCATTTTCACAATGTTGATTCTTCCAATCCAAGAACATGGTATATTTCTCCATCTATTTGTATCATCTTTAATTTCTTTCATCAGTGTCTTATAATTTTCTGCATACAGGTCTTTTGTCTCCTTAGGTAGGTTTATTCCTAGATATTTTATTCTTTTTGTTGCAATGGTAAATGGGAGTGTTTTCTTGATTTCACTTTCAGATTTTTCATCCTTAGCGTATAGGAATGCCAGAGATTTCTGTGCATTAATTTTGTATCCTGCTACTTTACCAAATTCATTGATTAGCTCTAGTAGTTTTCTGGTAGTATCTTTAGGATTCTCTATGTATAGTATCACATCATCTGCAAAGAGTGGCAGCTTTACTTCTTCTTTTCCGATTTGGATTCCTTTTATTTCCTTTTCTTCTCTGATTACTGTGGCTAAAACTTCCAAAACTATGTTGAATAAGAGTGGTGAGAGTGGGCAACCTTGTCTTGTTCCTGATCTTAGTGGAAATGCTTTGAGTTTTTCACCATTGAGGACGATGTTGGCTGTGGGTTTGTCATATATGGCCTTTATTATGTTGAGGAAAGTTCCCTCTATGCCTACCTACTTTCTGCAGGGTTTTTATCATAAATGGGTGTTGAATTTTGTCAAAAGCTTTCTCTGCATCTATTGAGATGATCATATGGTTTTTCTCCTTCAATTTGTTAATATGGTGTATCACGTTGATTGATTTGCGTATATTGAAGAATCCTTGCATTCCTGGAGTAAACCCCACTTGATCATGGTGTATGATCCGTTTAATGTGCTGTTGGATTCTGTTTGCTAGTATTTTGTTGAGGATTTTTGCATCTATGTTCATCAGTGATATTGGCCTGTAGTTTTCTTTCTTTGTGACGTCCTTGTCTGGTTTTGGTATCAGGGTGATGGTGGCCTCGTAGAATGAGTTGGGGAGTGTTCCTCCCTCTGCTATATTTTGGAAGAGTTTGAGAAGGATAGGTGATAGCTCTTCTCTAAATGTTTGATAGAATTCGCCTGTGAAGCCATCTGGTCCTGGGCTTTTGCTTGTTGGAAGATTTTTCATCACAGTTTCAATTTCAGTGCTTGTGATTGGTCTGTTCATATTTTCTATTTCTTCCTGATTCAGTCTTGGCAGGTTGTGCCTTTCTAAGAATTTGTCCATTTCTTCCAGGTTGTCCATTTTATTGGCATAGAGTTGCTTGTAGTAATCTCTCATGATCATTTGTATTTCTGCAGTGTCAGTTGTTACTTCTCCTTTTTCATTTCTAATTCTATTGATTTCAGTCTTCTCCTTTTTTTTCTTGATGAGTCTGGCTAATGGTATATCAATTTTGTTTATCCTTTCTAAGAACCAGCTTTTAGTTTTATTGATCTTTGCTATCGTTTCCTTCATTTCTTTTTCATTTATTTCTGATCTGATTTTTATGATTTCTTTCCTTCTGCTAACTTCGAGGTTTTTTTGTTCTTCTTTCTCTAATTGCTTTAGGTGCAAGGTTAGGTTGTTTATTCGAGATGTTTCCTGTTTCTTAAGGTAGGATTGTATTGCTATAAACTTCCCTCTGAGAACTGCTTTTGCTGCATCCCATAGATTTTGAGTCGTCGTGTCTCCATTGTCATTTGTTTCTAGGTATTTTTTGATATCCTCTTTGATTTCTTCAGTGATCACTTCGTTATTAAGTAGTGTATTGTTTAGCCTCCATGTGTTTGTATTTTTTACAGATTTTTTCCTGTAATTGATATCTAGTCTCATAGCGTTGTGGTCGGAAAAGATACTTGATACAATTTCAATTTTCTTAAATTTACCAAGGCTTGGTGTGTGACCCAAGATATGATCTATCCTGGAGAATGTTCCATGAGCACTTGAGAAAAATGTGTATTCTGTTGTTTTTGGATGGAATGTCCTATAAATATCAATTAAGTCCATCTTGTTTAATGTATCATTTAAAGCTTGTGTTTCCTTATTTATTTTCATTTTGGATGATCTGTCCATTGGTGAAAGTGGGATGTTAAAGTCCCCTACTATGAATGTGTTACTGTCGATTTCCCCTTTTATGGCTGTTAGTATTTGCCTTACGTATTGAGGTGCTCCTATGTTGGGTACATAAATATTTACAATTGTTATGTCTTCTTCTTGGACCGATCCCTTGATCATTATGTAGTGTCCTTCTTTGTCTCTTGTAATAGTCTTTATTTTAAAGTCTGTTTTGTCTGATATGAGAATTGCTACTCCAGCTTTCTTTTGGTTTCCATTTGCATGAAATACCTTTTTCCATCCCCTTACTCTCAGTCTGTATGTGTCTCTAGGTCTGAAGTGGGTCTCTTGTAGATAGCAAATATATGCGCCTTGTTTTTGTATCCATTCAGCCAATCTGTGTCTTTTGGTGAGAGCATTCAGTCCATTTACATTTAAGGTAATTATCGATATGTATGTTCCCATTCCCATTTTCTTAATTGTTTTGGGTTCGTTATTGTAGGTCTTTTCCTTCTTTTGTGTTTCTTGCCTAGAGAAGTTCCTTTAGCGTTGTTGTAGAGCTGGTTTGGTGGTGCTGAACTCTCTCAGCTTTTGCTTGTCTGTAAAGGTTTTAATTTCTCCATCAAATGTGAATGAGATCCTTGCTGGGTAGAGTAATCTTGGTTGCAGATTTTTCTCCTTCATCACTTTAAATATGTCCTGCCAGTCCCTTCTGGCTTGCAGAGTTTCTGCTGAAAGATCAGCTGTTAACCTTATGGGGATTCCCTTGTGTGTTATTTGTTGTTTTTCCCTTGCTGCTTTTAATATGCTTTCTTTGTATTTAATTTTTGACAGTTTGATTAATATGTGTCTTGGCGTATTTCTCCTTGGATTTATCCTGTACGGGACTCTCTGTGCTTCCTGGACTTGATTAACTATTTCCTTTCCCATATTAGGGAAGTTTTCAACTATAATCTCTTCAAATATTTTCTCAGTCCCTTTCTTTTTCTCTTCTTCTTCTGGAACCCCTATAATTCGAATGTTGGTGCGTTTAATGTTGTCCCAGAGGTCTCTGAGACTGTCCTCAGTTCTTTTCATTCTTTTTTCTTTATTCTGCTCTGCAGTAGTTATTTCCACTATTTTATCTTCCAGGTCACTTATCCGTTCTTCTGCCTCAGTTATTCTGCTATTGATCCCATCTAGAGTATTTTTCATTTCATTTATTGTGTTGTTCATCATTGTTTGTTTCATCTTTAGTTCTTCTAGGTCCTTGTTAACTGTTTCTTGCATTTTGTCTATTCTATTTCCAAGATTTTGGATTATCTTTACTATCATTATTCTGAATTCTTTTTCAGGTAGACTGCCTATTTCCTCCTCATTTGTTAGGTCTGGTGGGTTTTTATCTTGCTCCTTCATCTGCTGTGTGTTTTTCTGTCTTTTCAGTTTGCTTATCTTACTGTGTTTGGGGTCTCCTTTTTGCAGGCTGAAGGTTCGTAGTTCCTGTTGTTTTTGGTGTCTTTCCCCAGTGGCTAAGGCTGGTTCAGTGGGTTGTGTAGCCTTCCTGGTGGAGGGTACTAGTGCCTGTGTTCTGGTGGATGAGGCTGGATCTTGTCTTTCTGGTGGGCAGGTCCATGTCTGGTGGTGTGTTTTGGGGTGTCTGTAGACTTATTATGATTTTGGGCCGCCTCTCTGCTAATGGGTGGGGTTGTGTTCCTGTCTTGCTAGTTGTTTGGCATAGGATGTCCAGCACTGTAGCTTGCTGGTCGTTGCGTGAAGCTGGGTGTTGGCGTTGAGATGGAGATCTCTGGGAGATTTTCGCCGTTTGATATTATATGCAGCTGGGAGGCCTCTTGTGGACCAGTGTCCTGAAGTTGGCTCTCCCACCTCAGAGGCACAGCACTGAGTCCTGGCTGCAGCACCAAGAGCCTTTCATCCACAGGGCTCCTTAATTTGGGATGATTCGTTGTCTATTCATGTATTCCACAGATGCAGGGTACATCAAGTTGATTGTGGAGCTTTAATCCGCTGCTTCTGAGGCTGCTGGGAGAGATTTCCCTTTCTCTTCTTTGTTCTCACAGCTCCCAGGAGCTCAGCTTTGGATTTGGCCCCGCCTGTGCGTGTAGGTCGCCGGAGGGCGTCTGTTCTTTGCTCAGACAGGACGGGGTTAAAGGAGCCGCTGATTCGGAGGCTCTGGCTCACTCAGGCCGGGGGTAGGGAGGATCACGGAGTGCGGGGTGGGCCTGCGGCGGCAGAGGCCGGCGTGACGTTTCCAGCCTGAGGCTCGCCGTGCGTTCTCCCGGGGGAGTTGTCCCTGGGTCCCGGGACCCTGGCAGTGGCGGGCTGCACAGGCTCCCCGGAAGGGGGGTGTGGATAGTGACCTGTGTTCGCACACAGGCTACTTGGTGGCGGCAGCAGCGGCCTTAGCGTCTCATGTCTGTCTCTGGGGTCCGCACTTTTAGCCGCGGCTCGCGCCCGTCTCTGGAGCTCCTTTAAGCAGCGTTCTTAATCCCCTCTCCTTGCGCACCAGGAAATAAAGAGGGAAGAAAAAGTCTCTTGCCTCTTCGGCAGGTCCAGACTTTTCCTCGGACTCCCTCCCGGCTAGCCGCGGCGCACTAATGTCCTGCAGGCTGTGTTCACGCCGCCAACCCCAGTCCTCTCCCGGCGCTCCGACTGGAGCCAGAGCCTCAGCTCCCAGCCCCGCCCGCCCCGGCGGGTGAGCAGACAAGCCTCTCGGCTGGTGAGTGCCGGTCGGCCCCGATCCTCTGTGCTGTAATCTCTCCGCTTTGCCCTCCGCACCCCTGTTGCTGTGCTCTCCTCCGCGGCCCCGAAGCTCCCCCACTCCGCCACCCTGTTTTTCTCTTTTGCCCTAACCAGGTACGTGGGGGGTTTCTTGCCTTTTGGGAGGTCTGAGGTCTTCTGCCAGTGTTCAGTAGGTGCTCTGTAGGAGTTGTTCCACGTGTAGATGTATTTCTGGTGTATTCTTGGAGGAAGGTGATCTCCGCGTCTTACTCTTCCGCCATCTTCCCGGAAGTCCTCCGCGATGCATTCTTTAATAAGAGGTGAGGTTATCTGAATTCTGTTGTCATCTCAGCCACAGACACTTGTGTAGTTGTGTTCTGCTGGCCATTCTGTGACTCCATTTCATAAATGGTAAAAGGTGGAATAGAACCTTTCTATACTAAGGGAAATCCTCTAGGAATGAAGAGGATTTTTAAATCTGCAAGTTGCCTAGAGATCCCTGGAGACAAATAGTTTCTCTAATGTATTTAAAAAAAAAAAGTGAGCACACCAATAGTTTCACAAGCAACAAATCATTATTTAGATAGAATTGTTCAAGATTTCCTATAAAAGGAATTAACTGAAGGGAAAGCCTGGAAGTCACTAAAAAGAACTCAGTTGTAAAATAGAAAAACTGTCATACATGTTGGACCCTTCTTGAACTCTAAGGTTATAATGAGGAGACCATAGTTCTGCCACATTTAAGGGAAAAAAAAATGTAGCATCTGAAAATTCAAATTTACAAACCAGATCAATTAATGGGTGATTATTCACATTATAAAAGGATTTATTGCTTTACAAATGGATTCCCTGCAGGGTTCCATTTTAATAACTGAGCTCTCTCTGTGTTAGGACTCACTGCCAATTAAAAGTCAATCAGAAGCAAAGATAAAGCGCCTCTGAAATTAAAATGTATGTCAAAGGGAAATCATCAGTAGAGTTACAAAAATTCACATTATGTACAACTTCGCAAGGACACGGAATTTTTTTCACAAGCCTTTATTGATCACCTAGTACAAACTAAGCTGGTCCCAAAGAGTCACTGCCAGGAGATCTCAAAAAGTGGAATGAATGACCCCTGTCTTCGGAATTTCCACAATGTGATTGCAGTAGTGTGAAGAGGTTCCATCAGCATTTCTGAGGGGAGGGGACAATGCTTTCTTGTGGAAGTAGGTCCTGCACATTGTCAGTTCCCTTTCACTAATTGCCAAGGAGGCATCTCTGTCATTGCATAACCACAAAATGCCCTTACACATTCCCAACATCTTTTGTACCACCTACCTACACACCTCTTTGGAGAACCTTTGTGATGCTCAGAAGTTCTGCTTGAATCCTAGGACGTTAGTGCTAGAGGACATCGTAGAGGCCAGGTTCAACTCTTTTGTTTAGGTGAGGGAGATATTGAGGCAAAATGAAATGAAGTAGCAAGTCTTCCAATGGCCCCTCCAAGAATCCTTCTATCAAATAAATCTCTTTGGAGAAAGTGAGGACATTGGATGTCTACTATCTAAACTCAACTTTTTTCTACATCAAACTCTCTCCATATTTCCCGCTGTTTTCCCTTTCTATCTCTGTCCTTTTCTCTCAGTTTTAGGAAAGGAGTCCTCTTATTCTCACTCAGGTTCAGCGTCCATCTCTTTCCTGGAACCTCTCTTCACAACGGCTTGTCTTCTTCCACTGGTAGGATTTTAGAACAGAAAGGGTGATAAGTGGAAATCTAGCCCAATGATTCTAATGGCTTTGTGGACAAAGTTCTCTAGCAAAGTAAGGAAAGTCCTCTGCTGGGGACTTAAAGAGGGGAGAGGGTTTGGAGCGGCTGTGATGGGTTCGATAGGGTGTAAACAACAAGATGAGTCAGAGAGATTCTTTTTTATTGTGCTTGGTTCTGTTAAGGTCCAGCTGATGAGATTACACAAAACGTTTACTGACCTAATCAGCATGTTTTCATTATTTTCTGCAGCAGTTTGCAGCAGTCTAAGGATGTGAGAAGAGAAAGCCCTCTTGGAAGTCATTCATAGTGGATGAATGATATAGTATAAGGAGAATGAGGGATTTGGATTTGATAGCAAACGTATCATTGAAATGGCTGGCTGCAAGGTCCATCCCGGAGAAGCAACGTGATTCAATAGGTGATCTGGATTCCACAACCTGGAAAGCTTCAAGGAGCCAGAAGGCATTTGACATGCTGACTCTGGTGGTGAGAGAGTGGAAGAAGTGGAGGTGGTGTTTCCGAGGGAAAAGGTCAGAATTTCAGATCTCAAACGTGCAACAGTTTTGCGTAATTGTGTTGTCGCTGGTATGGGCAGCTGGTGTGGTTGAGGCCTGAGGCCAAGTCTGAACCAAGTTATTAACAGAAATGTTAAAGCCTCTAAAAACGGTATGGAAAGAGAGAATGAGACAGGTGCTGAAGCCATTTTGTAAAGTAAATGGAAGTGAATTTGAAAAGAATGATTCAAATTTCCATTAAAATGCCTCTGGGACAAAAGATTACAAGAAGATATGCAACAGTTCTCAACTCCCTTCATATTAGTAGAATGCATTTGGGAAACCTAAAATAAGGCTTCATTTACTCGCTGAATTTATATTGATGTCGTTATTCAATCGATAGGTAGGTATTTTGGATACAGTGTGCATAGTATAAACAACGGGAATATCAACCCTGTGTCAGACACTGTACTAAGCACTGCTTTGCAATTGGGAATAAACAAGTAACCTGTAAAGGTATTTACAGCCCAGTGAAGGAGGGAAAAGATTCAATCTCAGCGGACTGTATAGTAAGTACTAACGGTGTATGCTCACAGAATGAATGCCTGCTCCAGTCTGTAGAATCAAGGAAGGGTTTCTGGATGAGGCAACATGTAAGCTGGGACTTGAAAGATAATATGAGTCAAAGAAGTGGCAGGTGATACTGATAGGTGATAGCAAAGGAAACGGCAAGAACAAAGGCTCAGGCACAGAAAGGAGCAGCACACACAGAGTTAAAGGTGTGGAGGTGATGGAAAGTTAGGCTGGGAGGAAAGCAATAGCAGGCACTACGTGCACAAGGACCTCTTATCACTCTAAGGCATTGTCATATTATCCTGAAAGCATAGGAAGCAATGAAGGAGTTTTTATGCTGGAGGAAGGATGTGATCAGATCTGCATTTTTAGAAAGCTCCTTCTGCATTTTTAGAAAGCTCCTTCAGATCTGCATTTTTAGAAAGCTCCTTCATTTAGAGAGTGCATTAGCCTGAAGAGGTGGGCATGGACATATGAAGTCCGGTCATAGTAAGTCATTATACCAGTGAGGGTGAGAGGAGACTGGAAGGTAACACCCAAGACTTTGGCTTGTGCAAGAGAAAGGCAGTGACCCAAATCTTGCATGTTTGAGCAGTCGGTTTAGGCAAAGGGAATAGGAAGATAATAGTCCCGTCTTAAGCATATTGAGTTTGAGATGCTAATGGGCTATGCAAGGGAGCGTGGTCAGTTGGCAGATGTGAAGTCAGATCCCGTGAGAGACCTGGGCCTGCAGATGGGGATGTAGTTCCTTCGGGTAACTGAAGCCTTGAGACGGGGAAATCCATGAGAGACAATGAGAAGAGGGGGTGGCAGGAAGCCTGAGGAACTCCACGTGTCACAAAACGATTGCTGTAATTCAGGTATAAGATTATGCTGGTCTCGCAGTCTAAAAGATCGTAGCCGTGGGAGTGAAAGGATATAGGTAGGTTTCTGGAAATGATATAGAGGTGATTCCAAACTTAACGTTTGTGAAGCCCCAGGATGTCTTTCATTACAACAAATCCTTGGTTGACCCAAATGCCTTAGAAAGTCATCTTGTTGTGTTTTCTTTTTAGGAAATGATGAAGCCAGTTCAGGTATCCCAAAACAGAAGACACTGCTAGTTACTAGCAGAATTCACTGCTAGTGACTCTAACTGCCACTAGTCAAGGGAATTTTCAGCAACATGTAGTCACGTAGGGCCTGAGGTTAAATTCTTGAAGTGTAAGCAAGTCTTGAAGGTCCAAGCTGTAATCAGATGGATAGTTTTATAGCAAAGACAAAATATTCATTGACACCCCAGTATCTCAGTCTCATTCAGTGACTGGCTCTTCCTACTTGTCCTGTATTTGGCTGAATATCTGGTTCACTCAGTCTTTTCAACAGCCCTAGGGGAGAGCCTATGCATTCCGGAAAACCAGGGATATTCTCTCAACCTGGGGGTAAAGGCACCATACACAGCTTCCTAAAGTCCGGGTTGCTGCATCTCTCTTCCCCGGGTTCCACCCAGTACCTCAGTAGCAATTCTCCTTTTTCGGAAGTATTTTCTCAGCCTGGAGAAATGGCAGGTTCCCATTCTCCAGTCACTCCTAAGTGGCCTGACTCTGGTAGATAATGTGTCTCTGGGACTCCCTGTCCCTACCTGAACTAACTCACCTTGGTGTTCTGCCTCCAGGCCCTATGCAACTAGCTTTCTTTACTCTCTACCTCTCTAACTTTCAACTACTAACTCACTTGAAGCTCCCCAAGACACGTATAAATTTTAAGATCAGCATTTTTAAAACTTTACCTCTTCATTCAATAGCAACTTGGGCTAAGAGAGCTCTCAGTTTTCTCATCCATAAAATGGGAATAATAATAAGCTTACCACAGTACCTGACACATGGTTATGGCTCAGTTAATCTTAGCTATCATTCTTATCATTACTAGGGTTGAAGTCCCAACTCCCATATTCTGTGTAATAAAAAGTAAGGTACCTTCTCTCTGACCTCAGTGTTCTCATTTGACAAATGGGGATTATAATGCCTGCCTATCTCCTAAAGTTAAGAGGCTCCGATGGGAGACCGTAAACAAAATTACCTTGCATGTTACAGGGATCTACGGAAATACTACGTTTTTGACGTTTTCTTTTAAGGTAGTACCTTGCCTAGGTGTTATCGCCAGAAAAACAACAATAATTGTGTTGAATCCTAGCTCGGCCTATAGAAGATGTGAGAAATAGGAAATCTGACTTATCATTTTGTTACACAGTTGCCTTTGATAACATATGTGAAGGAGACTCAAAGATTCTCTGACTTTTATTTGAGGTTGAATTCTCGAAATGCTGCATACCTGAACCATGAATACTTAGTTCCCAGTAAAATGTCTTCTCTGAATTATTTCATAATACAAGGCTATTACAGTTAAGAATTAATCTAAGAAATGGCCGTGTGAAGCACGTTCTGCCTCATTTATGAAGTTCCCATTGAACACATTTGTCCCTTCTTCTGCTCAGCATTAATAAGGATCTACACAATAAATACCAGCAAAAACTTAATACTAGGACTGAGTTCAGTGCCTTTTAACGTACATTTATGATTCTACCTACGATACAGTGAGCACTATGTATCCTAATTTTGATCTTGGTTTATTAAAGGGATTGCACATGGGCTGGAACTGGCCAGCTGACGAGGATTTAGGCTAATTGGGGACAAGCTGACCATTTTTCCCTCTTATAGAATATCTCCTTCAGTTACTTAGCACAGCACTCTTGTCCTCTGCTTACTCATGATTTCTATTTATGTTACCTGGCCCAGGTGTTACCTCATTTTAACTTCACCTCTCATCACTAACTGGACAAATTCTTTCTTTCCTGCAGTTCAGATCCCTGAGGGAAGGGATGTGATTGCCTCAGCCAAGCACTTGCACATCTGTCTGGTAAGAGCCCTTCGTGGCAGGCCCAACTCGTCTGCTGGCAAACTGGAGACAGGCCGCCTGGAACAGGGGACCATTCTCAGTCCAGCCAGGACAGGGCAGAGCTGCTGATTCAGAACACGCTGTCCAGACAACTTCCCTGACTGAGGTTTGTGCTTTTATCTTTTGTTTTATTTTGCTTGTTTGTTTATTTTTTCCTGGTACATAGGAATGTCAGTGTCTAAGCCTTCTTTGAGGTAACTAGTTTTTAAAAATTGATATATTGACTTAGAAACCTTTTTGAGTAGGCACTAAATCAACATTACAACTCATTTCTCTTTCTAAAAAATAAAAGGAAAACTTAGTTTACTGAGAGGTTTCTTAAAGAATTCTAATTAATTGAGATTTTATTAACAAAAGGCCACTCTGGCACATTCCACAAATGAAGAAATACCTCTATTTGCCAGTGTTAGTGGTACAAAGTGGCACGGTACATTGTCTGTGCCCTTTCTATTTCTAAAGTCGGGTCTTACAAGTCCTGAGCGATCGGGTATATGTGGTGGTGTGCCGAAGTCATCTAGGACCAGTTCTCAAGAGTTCGTTGTTAAACTTTCAAGCATTCTGTGAGCTGCTTGTTGTTAAACACAGCCCTTGTTCCAATTCCGTTAAATCAACTCATAATTAAATCACTTATGTTAAAAGCATAGGTAGTTAATATTCAAAACTCATCACTTTCTTATTAGTTTATTACATTATCTCTTACCTCTGCTTTTGAGGTTTGTGATGCCTCTTGTACCTGTGCGGTTAAAAGACTGTATAATTGTGTCCTCCTGCAAATCTCTTTTCACCTCCATGTGCAGAGACATCATGCTGGCAGCTTGAAATCCCAGATGATAGGAATATTTACACCATGGAAAGAGACACACACACACGCTACAAATCTGCCCTTCCCCACCATGCCTCCTTCCTGGAGAGCCAGTTGTTAAACATTTTCCACCACATCACTGGGTATCTGTTTTACACATTGAAAGGAAAACTTTTGTATGTGCTCCAATTGGCAGCAATCTTGGAATCAGAAAAAGAATACTTTTAAAAAATGTTGGGAACCATTGCTCTAACCCTGTCACCTATCTATCAATCCATTAAACTTGTTCTCCAATAACACAAGCACTGAAGCCTTCCTAGATCACCTCTCTCGTTTAACAGCCCTTCTATGACGTAGAAAATCTCAGAATGCTTTATTTTTTTGAAGGGTGTGGTCAAAGTTCTCTGAAGCTTAGACAGAGAAACCCACACATATGCACCTGTACAAAATGCCCAAGTGAGAACGGTGGTACATTCACCACTATGAATAAACTATAATAGAGTTTAAGTTTCTTGAAACAATTACAACTTCCGTTTAAATTCAGATGTTTTACTCTCATCCACTCTACATATTCTTGAATACAAATGAAGTATACTAACGTTTTCCTCCGCATTTTTGATTCATGATGACCTCATTAACCGTCAAGTAAATTAATCCTAATTATAACCTTTTGAGACATTACTACATTAATAGGATGTGGAAGAGGCTTACTGATGGAATATTTCGTTAATATGTTTTGCCACTTAAGAAATTGCCAAAGTGGTTTAATGTTTCAAATTCTCTTACAAAACAACTGGACAGAGTGATGGCAAAAGAAAAAAATATGTATATATATATATACACACACATACACATATATGACCTAATCACTATTGGAAAATATATGTACTTGGGACTCAGGGAGGGGGGAGGTTTGTGAGTCTGGCAAACAGGCAAGGTGGGCCTGCCATACGTTGATTTGTATGATGAGCCAAGGAGCTTCCTAGGCAGACCTCATCCGAATGGAACAGAGAACCAAACACGAGCTCGGTCAGGAACAGAGCCAGGGAGGGGTGATTATGAATCCATCAGAGCATCTGTCACTTGGATTAGCTCCTGGCCTAGTCCTCTACCCTATGTCTGAGTCCTGAGGCGAGTTGGGATAATATAAGTGAAAATGACAGGACTGCTCAGGAAATCCATTCTACGATGCTAGAGCACATGTGTTATTGCTTCGGGAACCCTCTAGTGTAACAGAAGTCTAAGAAAAAGAAAGGCACCCGTTCCCCCGCATTTCACAAGGGGATTCTGAACAGCTGTGGCATCTCATGGGTGCTTGAGCATTGGTGGAGGAGGAACCATGGAGGTGGTAGCCTGCCAAAGCAGCGGCAGCTGGGCCCATCAGAGGCCACGGTCCCCCCGGTAAGGCAATTGGGATGGGCAGAAATGTATCCATATCTAGTGGAAGAGGTAGAGGTAGAGATCAGACATGGTCCACACACCAAGCGCAGGACCTGGAGAGTTGTATCAGAAGAACAAAAACAAAGGTGAAGCATGGTAACTAACTTGACTGACTTCTGAATTCATTGGATATACTACCTAAGATTCTGAAAACTTTGGGGGGAAGGGAAGAACTTGCTACAATTTTGCCTTAGTGGGTGGTGACGAGCTTATCAAAAAGAGTTGCATCTTTTCCTGTCTTGTTAGAAGATTCCTGATGCAGCTATAACTCGCACTAAGCCAAGAGCACTTTCTCAGTGAGCTGCTGGGCGGTTGACGCCGTGGAGGTGCATATCAGTGTTCATGGATTGTGCTGGTCATTGGGTTACTTCCTCATACAAAAGTCACTGTGATCATTTCAATAGGGTTTCTGAAGGGCATGTGAAAATGCTCCCCATTCTAGTTGTGGAACCACAAGAGTGCCCACTTCTAGGCCTTCCCTGGTGGCGCAGTGGTTGAGAGTCCGCCTGCCGATGCAGGCGACACGGGTTCGTGCCCCGATCCGGGAAGATCCCACATGCTGCGGAGCGGCTGGGCCCGTGAGCCATGGCCGCTGAGCCTGCGTGTCCGGAGCCTGTGCTCCGCAACAGGAGAGGCCACAACAGTGAGGCCCGCGTACCGCAAGAAAAAAGAAAAAAAAAAGAAGTGCCCACTTCTTGGGCTGAGGTGCCAGCATGAAGATCTCTTCCATGGAGGATTCGGACGCCACCTTGGGTGCTTGAAGTAGGAGCCACCCCAGCTCCCTGAATGATAAGCTCTTTTAAGAGCCATGGGGATGGTCTGTTTCATCTCTGGGAATTAGCGAGAACTGTTGGGAGAACAAAGACAATGGAAACTCTAGGCCAGCTCCCAGATGATACAATTAGGATGCAGAAATAAACCACTCCTACCAGCACCTGTCAGGGCAGCACAGTGTCTTTGTGCAAATTACAAAAAAACGGCAGCCTCTCTGAGTAGCTGATTGGCAAGGAGACACACCTTTTTCGGGCTGACAGCCCCTCACTGGGGCACAGCTTGCCAGGCAGGGAACAGCTGCCCATCCCGCCATGCATTTGTGCATTGCACAAAATGCACCACCCTATGGCCCAGCCCACCAGGACCTGACACGCCGTGAGGGGGAGTTCATGGAATGTACCTCGTGTTAAGTACCAGGAGTAAATCTGGAAGGATGTGCTTTTGGAGGTCTGAGCCAGAGGCTTCGCTTGAACTGAAGCATAAAGAATGTGTGGCTGGAGCAATAGCCTGGGGAATTAGCCCTTCCATCTGGCCCGACAGTATATGCATAGCACTGCTTTGCAGCCCCAAACAGCTGGCAGTCGTAAAGGACACAAAAGGCCCAGAAAATAACTTTTTAGAACCAGAAAATGTCACATCCACGACTGAAAAAAATTATTGCAGGCCCGGAAAAGATCCTGAAATTGACGGAGGTCATCTCCTCACAGGAGAGGCCAAAAGATCCTCAGGTATCCTGGCTGCCATCCACTGCTCCAGGGACCTAAGCAAAGGGGAAGGTCATGCATTGCTGGGCTCCACCATGAGAGTGACCCTGACAGTTGAACCCAGAGGAGATGGAGACTTGGACAGAGATAACATGGATACCCAGGGAGGGGCGGAGGGTAGCAAACTGAGACAAAGTTATGTCTACTCTTGGGGATCTGGCCTGTCTGGCGTATGGGGAAATGGGAAAGAATGGGCTTGTCAGACTCATATTTGAATGACTCCAAAGATAGAGATGAATATAGGGGAACAGAGAGCTGGACACCAAGCATCTACAGTTAGGGGAGAGGAATAGTTCTGAGAGCAGAGCGCTGATCCCCATTGCATTTGCTCTCCTGGCTAGAACCTCATGCACAGGTGTAGGAGTCTGAAGCTGGTGGTAGGGGGATGGGAAACTGGTGGCATTGTCAGTAGGACTTGAAAGGACTGTCCCTGAACTGTAAGACAGTGGTCACAAGGAGCCGTGTTTGTGAGCCCCTAACCAGGGCAGTGTCACAAAAGGGGGCATTCCTCCCTACTTTGTAGAAATCCCTGGCATTTAAGGCATTCCAGGGGTTTGTGGACGTGCAGGTCTTTGGTGCCTTTTGAAGGTGCTGGTGCTGTCCCAAGGCAGTGAAGGAACCATACCCAGCAGAGGTGACCTCAGGCCTAGGGGCTCCGTAGGGCCAGCAGATGGGGCAGTACCCACAGGCGCAGCCACAACTGTAGGAGAAGGTGATCACAGAGCCTCATGGTAAGGGATGGGTTTATTTGTGAGCATATGTGACCTTGGACCTCCAGAGATGACTGCACAGGAAGGTGGAGACTTCGTAGAAGCCTGGCATCCAGCATTCACAAGCCACAGCAAAAGCCGGCAAAACCCAGGGGATCATAGATCTTACTTCTGAGAAAACACATCTTTTTCCCTGACAATTGGGAGAACAGGCAAAAACTATTATATCCATCATCAGAAATGGTTTCCAGTAGCTGAAAAGGGCTTATTACCTTTCTGACCTCAAACTCTAAAATCCAAAAATATGCAGACCGCTTAAATAAAGATGCATCGTTCCCGTCATGAACAGGCCTCACTCCTCACCGGCCTTATGCGTGCGTCCCCTGAACACGCCAAGCTTGCTCTACCTGAGGGTTTTTGCATTTGCTCTTTCCTCTCTCTGGAATGTTCTCCCTCAAGGCTTTGCAAAGTTGGCTTCTTCTTGTCATTCAGATCTCAGCTTAAATTCCCCTTCCTCAGAGAGGCTTTCTCTCCACCCACAGACACACTCTCACATTGCGTAGTTTTATGTTTTTAATGACACTTATCATTAGCTGAAATTATCTTGTTTGATTTTTTTTTTTTTTTTTTTAGTTACTTGTCTATTGCCTGTCTCTCTCCAACAAAATGTAGGTACCCCAAAGTTCAAGACATTTGTCTGTCTTATTCCCAGGTGCATTCCCTAGCATATAGTAAGTACTCCTTAAGAATTGTTGAATCAATTAATTTTAAACATTCATTGGCAATTTCTCTGCAATGGGGGGAGGAATTACTCACTACAGGTCAACATGAAAAACAGTATCTCTAGACTCTTTATCTTACTCATTTTCTAGGTAAATGAGAACCAGGAAATCTTCTGCTTCAAACTTAGTATATAATTTGCTTATATGCGTTGACAAATCATTTTCAAATTCATGTCTCTAACATCTTTGTACACTAACACTTTCCGCACATCAATACTTTAACATTCATTTTGCTACAGCGTCAGATGTCTCTACTGTTTGGAATTTGCTAATGCTAACCCAGTGCTGTTAAAATGACACATCACGGGCTTCCCTGGTGGCACAGTGGTTGAGAGTCCGCCTGCCGATGCAGGGGACATGGGTTCGTGCCCCAGTCCGGGAAGATCCCACATGCCGCAGAGCGGCTGGGCCAGTGAGCCATGGCCGCCGAGCCTGCGCGTCCGGAGCCTGTGCTCCGCAACGGGAGAGGCCACAACGGTGAGAGGCCTGCGTACCGCTAAAAAAAAAAAAAAAAAAAAAAAGACACATCACTAATGAGAATTTGTGATCTATCAGCAGTGTGTAGGATAGCCTTCTACTCTATAGGAACACTAAAGCCATCTGTATACTTTGAGGAAACTCTGATCATCAAAACTGTGCCTGCTTTAAAGATATTTGTAACAGGAGACTCTGTTTCAGGCAGAATTCAAGTTCCTGTCTTGTGTTTTAGAAACTTTGTATACCCACTGGGATTGCTGTCTAATATTTTCCAAGTCCTTTTAGGTGGCTAGTTTGACACCAGATGAGCTTCTAAGACACGCTGCTGAATCATCTTCATTGGAAAATTTTAAGAACAGAATAGGTAACTGCCTACATTAGATTAGCTGTCACAGCACTTAGAAGCTGGGGATAGAAACCAATGCAGCCCCTGAGATTTGTCCCAGCAAGGTGATTTTTCTACCTTTGGATAATAATTGGTCCTCCCAAACTGTCAAGTTTTGCTATTAACAAATGAAATAATCTTGAGGGGAAAGAGACTATATTAACCAATATTGGGGGTTGTCTATACATATTTTTTTTCCACTAAGCATATAGCAGAAGGATATCTTGAAGGGATATTTAAGACCAAAAAGACCACTGACTTTTGGGGACATTTCCTGATGTGTTTGGCACTTTTAAAATTTTTGCTTTTTTTCCTTTTTTATGTAAATCACCCCCTAGTAACTAGCATGGGGTATTTCTGAAATTCATTTACTGCGATTTTGTTGTATTGTTCAACAGATTGTTTCTAGTACCTTCTGATGTGTGGCAGCTGTGTTTTAACAGTTCCAAGTGTACCATATGAAAGTAATCAAAGGCATTAACACACTAGTGTCTGCAGCTCTGGAGGTATTTCCTGAACGTGGTACTGCTGGGCCGTGCAAAGTTGTACATAAATTACTTTTTTTTCTTTTAGCATGCCGATGTGTTCTCTTAATATATGTAGAACAATCACATGTTTGTGTTTGTATCCCTGTCTTCGTGGCATAGCTATCGACAACGGGCAAGCATACTAAAATCTGTATTCAAGTGTCATTTTTACAGAGCATAGAATATATAACACATTAATCTGTGCAAAGTGATCTCTCAGATTCCCAAAGGAGGAAACAGTTAAAGTTTAGTGTTTTCTCTGATATAGTGTACCCTGGGTAGATTGGTGATGGCTAAGTACGTAGCATCCTAATGTAAGCAGTTATTGGGAAATGTTTCACATACTGTATTTTATTATAGTAAGATTGCGCTGTACTTAAAGTAAATATCCCTGGATCCCCTCCAAAGCTGAAAAAGTGGAGTTGGGCTACAGGATCTGCTCCTTCAGCAATTGTGTATTATAATGAATGAGGGGAGGGATTTGAAAAAAGTGTTGCTTTGTTTATCGTAAAAGGTGAGGGGAGGTAGGATAACGTGAAGAAAGTATACTTTCAGAGGACTGTTTGTCAGTAAAGCAATCAGTTGCACCATCCTGGAAGGAGATGCCGGCATTTCACGTATGTTACATAAGCAAGGGATCTGAGGATGAAGCTTAAAAATTAAGGCTCTGAATGTGGCAGATGCTGTCATAAGTCATATTCTAAGATTTAAGTCTAGCTTTTCACATATCCGATGTCAGCACACTTTTGCAATCTTTATCAAGAGATGTGAACTCTTTTATCATTTGACTATGTTTTCCAGTATTTCAATGGACGGAAATGTTACAGATACAGATTTCCAGAGAACATCCCACCTCTCATTTTAGTGTACCAAGTTCACTGTCCTGGCTAGATGAAGTAATCTTTTCAAACATGCTTTAAATAAGGGGTTCTAGGACTCTGTAGCCAAGAGCCTGCATTTACTTGGCATTCCATTTCTCCCCAGTGACCGCTCGTAACAGAGTCTCAGTGTGTCTGGCCCATGTAGGACTTTCACTCTTAATTAAAACAGTGATACCAAATGCTTTTAATGATTCCCCACATGCTATTATAAGGCACAGGGTAAATGTTAGAGCTGGGGCCCATCCTGGGGGAACAGCTAAAGTTTGGAACTAACATTTTCCGCACTGCTTCATCCACTGCCTTCCTTTGGCCTCCCACT
Source organism: Aethalodelphis obliquidens (assembly GCF_003676395.1). NCBI lineage: Eukaryota > Metazoa > Chordata > Mammalia > Artiodactyla > Delphinidae > Aethalodelphis > Aethalodelphis obliquidens. The sequence continues at coordinate 52,310,007 of NW_020837951.1, forward strand.
GGACCTTGCTAGGCACTGGGCCACATCTAACCTTAACTCCTTGCTGAAGGAATCTCTTTGGAACATCAAACACCAGAAGAGTACATTTTCCCAATCAGAAAAAGGAAATGGTTTCAACTTTCATTTCTATCTCTCCATTTTCTGGCTTTCTCCTGGATCCAACTGTCTTACTTCTTTACCTAGGTAAATATGGAGAAACTATGAAAGAAAGTGTCCCCTCCCCGACAACACCTTGAAAGCTTACACATTATCAATCTTCAGTGGAGTCTGCATTTAACGAGCACTTACCACCGGCAAATGGCAACACTGAAGATTTCTTTTTCATCTAGACTGAATCCCTATCCTTAGAGGTGCGCATAAATGTGGTCTCCCAGAGAGATGGAGATGAATCTCTTGATAGACAAATAGATGTTGCTTTGAGAGAGAAGAGTTAAGGATTGTCGTACAGTACAGAACCCTTGCTGCTTATGTCTCTCATTTCTGAGCCTTCACTTTGTCTGTTCTTCTCAAACAAAGAAAATCAGAAACAGTTCCTGAAAAGTTGCCATTTGGATCAGCTACTTTAATGTACTCCACAAGTTCTTTTCAGGATACTTAGAATGTGCAAGGTACACGTGCTGTGCAGGAGAGAGGCACAAAATGAAAAACTCAAGCGCCCTTTCCTCCAAGAGCTCACTAGCCAGTGGGAGGGCTGGGTGTGTAAAGGAATGGACTGAGCTGGCAGAAAAGCTCAGCGAAAGCCCTGAGGTGGACCACGTACAAGGTGGGAACTTTGCAGCACGCTTGGAAACGATGGAGTTTGCTTGATTTGGCTGAAGATTAATCTTCATGGAAGAATAATGGGACCAGAGATGGAAGAGGGGCTAGGAATAGGAATAAGCCTGACAAGAAAGCCTAGATCCAGATGATGGGAATTTGAATGCCAGGCTAAGGTTCGACGTTGCACCTGAAGCAATAGAGGGCCACTGGAGACTTTGGAAGAACAGTGACCAATGTGATCAAATCTCTGTCTTTCCTGTGAACTGCTGAGGCGGTCTTCAACTGAAAAACCCAGAAATTATTCGGGATAAGCTTTAACGGCATCACCAACATCACGCAGATTTTGTGAGAACACAGTGGTTTTAAAACTAACAGTTACAACAGAAGAATAGATATATCTGTATATATCTATACATGTATATTGAATCACTTTGCTGTACACCTGACACTAACACAACATTGTAAATTGACTATACTTAAATTTTAAAAATTGTTTAAAAGAATTATGATGGAGAAGGCAGAAATCACATTGAAAACCTGTATTTTCCACCTCTAGATGCTGTGTGTTAGAGTAATGGTTGATCTTAGCACAATCACAGAAGAGAAGAGGTTTGTCTTGGTGTGTCCCCTTCCCAATCCACCTCCATCCCTCCTCCAGCCCCTGCATCTCCATGTATTCATTTTCCATCTCAAGTGCAACAGGAAGAAGGGAACTAGCTGTCCACCCTCACCTAACCTAATGCTTTAACGGAAGTAAGGGGCAGGGTACTATATGAAATTAGTGTTCGAATAAGTGGAAGACTCCTTTTGGGTGTGATTCACGAGGGTCAGATTTAAATTTTCTTGCCCTTTCCTCTCCCACCAAAGCAAACTCCATCTGATTGTTTATCCTTGAAATTCATAGGGACCAAAGCTCTTCTGGTGTGCTGTGGTTGGACTTAAAATAAGAAACAGTGTAGAGAAAAACCTTGAGCAAATTTATATTAAAATATAAATAACCAATAGTGTAGAAATCTGTCAGGTTCTCAGTAGGGAATAGATGGTGTGCTCAAATTAGGATCATTTCATGAAATTTAATGAAGAGACTATTTACAGAGTTGTGGGGAAGCCACAAGGGTTAGTGCAGCACTCTGGGATGATGAAAACACAGCTGTTATCAGACCTAGACCCAAGAAAGGAGGGTAGGGAGTGCTTCCTGGGACCCAAAATGAGAGAGTCATACAGAGAGGGCTGTCATGAGGGGAGCTCAGATCTTTAGACAAGGGACATCATTGGCCCAAGGTGACTCTGCAGAGAGAAGGTCAGGGGGATAAATACCCTGATCTCACTTTTTCCCCTCCCTTCAATCTGTTTCCAGGGCTCCCCATTGGCTGATCTCAACCAGAGCTGGAGGGCAGGGGAGTCCATTGATAAATTTCTTGTAAATCAGCTTTCCTGTGCAGAGCTGGAGAGAAAGTGCAGAATACATTTGGACGGGTGAATGGCATACCAAGCATGAAGAGGGAGGGAGAAAGAGAAAGGAAAAGCAACCAGCTTGAGGTGAGGGTGGGAAATGTTGAAGAAAGAAGGGCTGAAACTTATTGTTCCAGAGAATTGACCGTGTTCTTCCACACACGCACACACACTCACACAAACACACACACATCATTTTCAAAACTCAGTAAACAGTGTTGGGACTTCCTTGTTTCTTCTAAAGTCGAAGGAAGACATTTTCAGTCGCCCCTCATTCCACAAGATGGACACCCTTCTTGCTGTGAGGAAAATAAGTTCATTCAAATCCAGACACTAATGAGATCATAGTGTGGACACAATTCACCGTGAGGTGCATAGACAGTCTTATTTTTATTAGCCAGAACAGCAGATAGAACAAAATATTTCCTCTCTCTTCCTGTAGGACTGCCTTTCAGGGCATACACAGCCAGCCTCAGATGGAAACCCATGCATTCGAGTTCCTGGAGTCTTTCCAACATTCCTCTTCTCTCCTCTACCCCTTAGTCCTTCCCCCAAGCAAGGACCTACTCCTCTAAGTCAAAGTTTTAGAGATCCTCATTCTTGGTTCTGTCCTGGGGAGGTGTTTTGAAATTTTTGTTCTATACCTCTTTAATTTTCCTGAGGAGTAAGATAAGATTCTTATGCCTGAAGTCTCTACAAGAGGAAACTTTCTCTTGCTAACAATGAACATAACGTTGAGACATTATTATTCTAAAAGAACCTCTTCCCTCCTGCAGACCTCTCACTCCTCACCTGTACTCACATCCCCACCTCTTCCCCCAAAGGAGTAAAAGAGGCAAAAGGAATCTGAAACCTTGTTTTGTCACATTAACTTTAGGGGATTCTTTTTTCTGATTGTAGTTGGACAATGGATTCCTTGGTTGATTTGACTGGTTTCATAAAATATGTTCATTTTTCTTATATATAACTAAATTATCTTTTTATTCCTAAACAATTTTTTGGTTATCTGTAGCTGCAAAGGTCTATGAAAAATGCGGTGGCTTGAAACAATAATGTGTTAACTTCCACAATTTTATGGGTTGTCTGGGTACCTCCTGCTCGAGATGTCTCATGCAGTCATCCGAAGCCTCTAGTGGAGTGACGATCCAAGATGGAGCTCTCACATGGCTGGACATTGATGCTGGCTGTTGGTTGAGAGATGAGCTGGGGACTTGGACTAGAACACCTGTCCACAGCCTCTCTTATGTGGCTTTCATTTCTCACAGCATGACAGCTAGTTTCTGAGAGAGAGTATCTCAGGGTGAGCCTTCCAAGAGACCCAAGCGGAGGCTGCCAACTTCTTATACCCTAGTGTCAGAAGTCCCAGCACAGCACTTCCACTTCAAACCTGTCCCCACATTCAAGCGGAAAAGAATTAGACTGTGTCACCCACTTGATGTGAGGAGTATCACGCAACTACAAAGAGGGAAGGAATTGATAATGGCCACTTTTGGAAACCAAAATTTCATCTCTTCTTTTGTGTTTTCCTAATGAAATTATAATCTAATCATTCATTTGTGCCATTACTCTTAATATAATATAGTGGAAAGAGCACTGAATTCAGAGTGAGGAGGCCAAGCCAACAGTCTCACCCAGGGGCAGAACCAAGCCAAAGCAGCAGCTGGGCTCTGAGGTACCTCTGCATCCACGTCTAGCTCTTGGACTCTGGGGCATTTCCATGCCTTCTAATCCTGCTCCAGATGAGTGCAGAGTTAAAAAGATATAATCTGCAGTTGTTTCATCTCCATTTTAGATTCTCCTACCCACTAATAGATTAGGGGAGGGGAACTGAGCCAGCAAGTTTACCTCAAGAATTCAGGAGCAAATGGAGTAGGGCCAAACAAAAATGACCCCTCTTCAACCATGGGAGCTGAAAGATAAGTGGGTCTCTCCTCTTTCGATGGCAGATTGGTTCCCCTGCTCTCCACAGGGCAACCTTTGGAGGCTATGAACAGATGAATTTGAACTAATCCCAACTCTTTCACATACCACCTGTGTGATCATGGGCTAGGCACTTTCCAATTTTCTCATTGTAGAATGAGGAGAATAGCATCTCCTCCAGAGGTGCTAGAGGATCAAGATAAATAGTGTATGAAAATTTTGTGAACAGTAAAGCCTTAGGTGCAGGTAAAGTACCGCTATTTTCAGCTTAGTGGACTTCATGGTCTCTGTCGCAACTATTCAACTCGACAGTTTTAATGAGTGTGAAACCAGCCTTAGAGGGACCTAGAGATTATCATACTAAGTGAAGTAAGTCAGACAGACAAAGACACATATCGTATGATATCTCATATATGTGGAATTTAGAAAAATGATATAAATGAACTTATTTACAAAACAGAAACACATGCACAGACATAGAAAACAAACTTATGGTTACCAAAGGGGAAAGGTGGGGGGGAGGGATAAATTAGGAAGTTGGGATTAACATGTACACACTACTGTATATAAAATAATCAGCAAGGACCTCCTGTATAGCACAGGGAACTCTACTCAATATTTTGTAATAATCTATATGGGGAAAGAATTTGAAAAGGAATAGATATATGTATAACTGAATCACTTTGCTGTACACTTGAAGCTGACACAACACTGTTAATCAACTATACTCCAATATAAAATAGAATTTTTTTAAAAAGAAAGCCAAAAAAAAAGGGGTAACAAATGGGTGTGGCCAGATTTGACCCTGAGGCCAAAGTTTGACAGCCTCTGGTCTAATGTACGGTTTCACCTGGGAAAAGAATGGGAGAAAATTTGGGCCAAGTAAACTTTTAAAAATATGTTTATACCTTAAGCTATGGTTCAGATACTAGACAAGGTGAATTACAAATGTAAAGAAATGGGAAAATACTGTTTGATACTAGCCGTTGATACCTGATTTCCTCCTAGAAAGAGAAGAGTAAGAGAAAATACCCTGACCAGTGCCCAGAAATAAAAAGTGAGAATGTGGGACCTTGGCGGTGAGGAGATCTGGTGTGTCTGGTGTGTCTGGGAAGGGAGGAATAATATTCCATTTATTCCAGACAGGAATTGACAGTGGGAGTCTGCATGATTCTCAGTGTAGCCTGACCCTGTGAATGCCCAAATCCTCAGTAGGGTTATTTAACTCATGAAATGTTAAGAGTGAATGATGTGGGTTTTATTTTTCTTTTTGTTGTTTTAGAAACCAGTGAAGCGACTGGGCCCTCATACCTGATTCATTTGGAGCAGACCCTCAATCATGTTGGATCTTGGAGCATAGAGGCAAAGAAAATCATAAAAGGGTGAGTTCTAGAAATCACAAGGAGCCCTCTGGACTGTCACAAACCATGGAAATGGGGTGCAGAAGCATTTAACCAGGTGTCCGGAGGGCAGGGACCCCAGGTGGAGTCTCTGGCAGAAACATTGAGCATATCATGATGTAAGTAACGATGATTACGGCAGTCTTATAAAACATACCAAACACTTTCTAATAAAATCGTAATTAAAGTTTTTGAAAGGTCACTAACCACCCCATTCCATTGATTATGAAGATTTTTTTTTTAAAGAAGAGATGTAAGTGACTGGCAATTGTACATGGCTTTAAATGAAGGTTTATCCAAATTTTACCTTTCTGGGATGCAACTGTTTTCTTAGGTGATCAGTTCTTTTTGTGAAAAGCTTTCTCATAGATCATATTCTCTGCAGTCAGATTTCCAAACAGCCCAGTGCCAATTTTGTTTTTTAAAAAATTAGAAGTTAGCAGTTAACACTGAGCACTTGAAGAAAGAATGTTCATAATAATAAAAGATTCCAGATGACCCTCCATAGAATAGTGACACGTAAATGTGTGTGTTCACGTCTCTGAGAATAAATGGTGCTAAAAGTGTCATGGCCAGCTCTGTGCTCACATATTCTGGCATATACTTGGCATATTATATTTAATTTTTGGCTGTAAGATTGGAGTGAACCACTGCTAATTGTGACTGAAGAAAGCATTTCACAATGTCTCTATTGTATAAGAAAGGCACTGATAGAGGAGAAAGACTTCTTACTAGGACATGGGTGATCGGAATTTAAGTGTGAATTCTGCTACTTCTTACCTCTGTATCCAAAGTTCCCACTAGGACTTCACTGGTGGCACAGTGGTTAAGAATCCGCCTGCCAATGCAGGGGACACGGGTTCGAGCCCTTTTCCGGGAAGATCCCACATGCCGCAGAGAGACTAAGCCCGTGCACCACAGCTACTGAAGCCCACACGCCTAGAGGCCCGTGCTCCACAACAAGAGAAGCCACCGCAATGAGAAGCCCGCGCACTGCAACCAAGAGTAGCCCCCGCTCGCCACACTAGAGAAAGCCTGCACGCAGCACTGAAGACCCAATGCAGCCAAAAATAAATAAATAAATAAATTTATTTAAAAAAAAAACCTCCCACTAGATTTCTAAATTCTTACTTTTAAAAAAAGTTTTTATTTCTTTTTTTAAATATTTTATTTATTTATTTGGTTGCACCAGGTCTTAGTTGCAGCAGGCGGGCTCCTTAGTTGTGGCTCATGGGTTCTTTAGTTGTAGCTTGCCGGCTCCTTAATTGTGGCTCACAGGCTCCTTAGCTGCAGCACGCGGGCTCCTTAGCTGTGGCATGCGAACTTTTAGTCGCAGCATACATGTGGGATCTAGTTCCCCGACCAGGGACAGAACCCAGGCCCCCTGCATTGGGAACAGGGAGTCTTAACCACTGTGCCACCAGGGAAGTCCCCCAGTAGATTTCAAAGAGCCTCAATTTCATCGTCCGCAAGATGGTAATTGTACCGATCCTTCATACATCACCTGGTTGCTGTGAGAATTAAATGAGAAAAGGTAAATACAGCTTTGCAAATTGATGTAAAAATATAAGTTCTTTTAAACTGCTGTTTGGGATGATGTTGTAACTAATCGTTAGGTATTTTAAATATATATTTTCAGGTTTCACTTAGTAGGATTCAAGCATGAATCTACTTAGGATGTGTGTATTTCAGTATATCACTAATATATATTCAGCATGATATTGTCTTTCCCTCCAATTCCTTTTCCCAACATTACCAAAGTCTGCAAACTGATAATGAATGGAATGAAAGCAAATAGCAAGTTGTGCATTGTGTGGTCAACACTACTGGTTGCCTCCCCAAGAGCCATCTTCTCCTCTCCCTGTCAGTAGAGCCCAAATTTTATTCATATATCTGTATATAGATGCACATCTTTAGCCCACATTCCAAGGATAAATATTAAGCTTTCAAAGCCAATCATAGTAACCCCATTCCTTTTCCAGTGACTAATTAAGGAATGGGCATGTGGCTCAATTAGGATTGTTGAATGCATAGTAATGAACACTTACTGAGCACTTATTGCACGCCAGGCACTTTTCCAAGTACTTTATATATATGAATGCTAATTCCAACAACAACCCTACGAGGTAGGTTTTGTGAGTAACTTTTGCAGCTCAGAAAACTGAGTGCTAGAGAGGCTAAAAGTACTTGCCTAAGGAAGTACAAAATAAGAACTAGAATACAAACCCAGGCCATATAGCTCGCTGTCCACATTCTTTGCTATTATGTGATGCTGAGGTGGAAGTCTCCTGAGGGCTTTTGAAAATGGCATCCTCAATAACAGCAAAAAAATATTAAACAGGGTATGTGCTGTTTCATTCTGCCAGACGTCTAATGGTTGCATGTGATGCCCAGAGTACTGGCAGCTATCTTGTGACGATGAGGGGGGCTAAGCTGATACGCTAAGGATACAAGAATAAAAAGATGGAAAAATCTGGGGTTTTGATATTGTGTTGAAACACTGATTTTACAAACTCTGAAACTTGCCTACTTGAGAACATCCTATTAGATGAAATAGTATATTTTCGTCTTTGTTGAAACAGTTTTGAACTAGAATCATCTATTGCTTGCAGCTAAACATATCCCAGCTGAATTTACACAGACATGCTGTTAGATATGGTATGTCCAACCAAAGTGATTGGCTTCCCTTTGAAGTAGCAGTTTACTATCACTAGAAATATGTTAAGGATGCTGAAAGGGAATTACAACTTTGGGAGAGTAGTTGAGACAAATTGATCCAAGATGTCTTCCAATTCTTGGTTACTGATTTCAGTGAAATTCTGGTTTTCCCTATCAAGTAGGATCAGTAAGATGGAAAGTGTTAAAACACAATTGAACAACTTTCTGGAAAAAATGTAGATATTTAGAAGATAAAAGATAAATAAAGAAGAAAAGATAAATTCGTAGAAATGTAGGCAGATCCTATGGTTCAGTTAAGGAAATACCATAAAAAATAACTTGGAGATTCAGGATGAGCCCAACTTAATTTGAGGACTTGCTTCCTCAGTTCCATCCTTAAAAACCAAGCAAACAAAATTCCTAACTCTACATCAGCTGCCTACACACTTCTCTTTTCCCCTTGCCTCTGGCTTCTAGAAGAACACAAGGCCTCTTTCCTAATTTCTCCCAAAATCCTTGTTACTTGGCTTCTACTCCAACTGAACTGGAAGTCCTCAAACAGTGGTCGCTAATAATTTCTTATCTTGCGAATCCTCAGCATGTTTTCAGCCCTTGACTCCTCCAATTTCTTTTTGGCGTTTGGCCTCAAATTTCACTTCTTGCTCCACCTTTCCTAATCTCTCTGAATAACCTCACTGTCTCCCATTTACACGTGCCCAGTTCTATTTCACCAGCCCAGAGTTTTCTCCTAACCTGGAGACTTCCTATTTACAGCTGTCTCCTGGACAGCTTCTGTATACTCCTGAAAAACAGGAGTCATCTTGGTTCCTCTGTCTCACTCGGCCTCCACATTTCTTACATCTCTTGTCAATTCAGACACCAAACCATGTTCTTCATTTGTCCCTGATCCAGTTCCATTGCCCAACTCCAGATCTTCATTTCTCATCTAGGCTTCCAAATGGCCTGCCCTCAAATTCTGTGTGGACCACCAGTGTAATAAATCTGAAGCACAGGTCTGATGATACTTCTTCAGTTTTAATGATTCCTCATTTGGTTTGGTTTCCTCAGAATAACACCCATTTTTCTTAAGGTATTGCTGCAACTGGCCCATCCTACTTGCCAGCCTCAGCTCCAGCTATTCCCTCCATGTACCCTCTGGATTACTTATGTGAAATGGCCGGCTTTTCCATCTCTGTGCTATGTACTCATGCTGTTTCTTTGAGTGAATTGTTTCCATCTACCATTCCTTGGCCTGGCAAACATCATATCTCAAGGTATAGCTCAGATTGCACCTCTTCCCTTTATCTTACCCACCACCAGGCAGACTTTTAGGTCCCTATCCGTTCCTATAAACATACCAACACCCAAGCATGCTTGGGGAAAGCAGGAGCTACCTGGATAATGCAATGTATCATCACACCAAGTTCCATGGAAGTCCCCAGGCTTGAGGACTTAACTGCAGCTTAGCGAATGTGTCCTTTTCTGGACATCTTTTGATTTGAGACCAGAGAGAGATGGCACTAAATCTCTCTGCCATTCAGGTAGGGGGAAAATGATTATTCTACAAAGAAACAAACTCATCCCAGCCTCATACTGCTGTAAAGCGCAGCATCGGTGGAGCAACTATTTAAAGATTTTTTATAAGAAAAAGTTGTGACCCAATAATTTTATACCTTAACACATTTTTTAATGTGTGTATAAAAATCTCAGAAATCTGGGCTTCCCTGGTGGCGCAGTGGTTGAGAGTCCGCCTGCCGATGCAGGGGACACGGGTTCGTGCCCCGGTCCGGGAAGATCCCACATGCCGCGGAGCGGCTAGGCCCGTGAGCCATGGCCACTGAGCCTGTGCGTCCAGAGCCTGTGCTCCACAGCGGGAGAGGCCACAACAGTGAGAGGCCCGCGTAAAGCAAAAAAAAAAAAATCTCAGAAATCTGAGGGCTAAAATTAAATGCCACCCATATGTTTGTCCTGAAAAATTCAAGAGAAGAAGCAAAACTAGAAGTCAGGACTTGAAAAATTGAGTCATCAAGGACCAATTGTGATCCAGAATTATTGTTTTTTAATCAAAATTGAACACAAATATCAAACTAACTTGATAGAGAAGATAAAATAATGACTTATTACCATTGATCTGGATATAAAACCACAGAAGACAAAACAAAACAGAAGACAAAGGCATTCACATTAATATTTTGATTGAGCATTATATGCAGTTCTAGCCAATGCAGTTAGGTAAGAAAAATAAATGAAGTATGAATGAGAAATTTATTATGGCAATCTTAAGATGTCATTATTTATATGAAAAACTCAAAAGAATCTTTTGAAAGTAATAAAGCTTAGTAAACTTATTATATATGAAATAAATGTACATGTTAAGCATACAAACTCCAGTACTTTTTCCTATGTATCAGAAATCACTGATTCCCTGTAATAGGGAAATAAACTGTAGTAGTTATAATGCTTGGAGATACAAGTTGAAGAAAAGATAGTTCCTAACTAGAGGGTATTTTTCCCAAAAGCAGAGGTAATACTAGGCATGCAAAAGTAAGAGTCTCCAAATCATTAATAACAGTAAGCAAAAAATACATATAATAGCTAAGAAAAAATCTGCCCAAAAAGGAAACTATTTCCAGAAAACTGTCAACTTTTACTGAAGAGCATAATGACTATAATAAATGGAGAAACACAACAACAGAAAGACTTAACATTAGAGAAATGGCAATACCTCCTCAAATAATCCTTAAACTTAATGCAATTCTATCGTTCTCAATACATTTTTTCTTGAAACTTAATGATGATCTAAGGTTCACATAAAATCAAAACAAAACAACAAACAAAATATTTTGAGAGATCAGAATAATGAGGGGTGGCTTTGCCTTAAGATATCAAAATGTGTTACAAATCTATAATAATCAAAATAATATGGCACTGATGTTATCTTCTAACGCTGATTATTTTTTTCCTCTCCTTCTATTCCTCCATAATCCTGAACTGCTCAAAAGCATTCTTTTCTGTGAAACTTTCTTGGACCACCCAATTTGGAAGTCACTTCCTGTAACATGTCTGCCCTTCTTTTTGGTCATTGATCTCTTATTCTTGGCTATATAGCAAAATTTGTACATGCCTTTTCTCCCACGAAGTTTAAGTTCCTATGTTTTTATCATCTTTGTCCTAATATGTTTATACCTACAAGATACAAACAGTAGTTTTCAATATCATCAATGGCAGAGGGCAATGTGAGATTTAATAAAACAATGATGCCAGGCCTTCAAGGTTAGATCTGAGGACCACGCAGCAGCACCTAGGAATTTAGAACTGCGGAACTGCAGGCCCCATCCCAGATATACAGAATCTGAAGCTGCATTTTAACGTGATCCAAAGGTGATTTATGTGCACATTAAATTTTGAGAATCACTGCCCTAAAGAATTTCATGGAATAAAAATATGTCACAACTCTCCTAAAGCAGTCAAACATAGTTGGATATCTTCCTGTGCTACAAACGAATAGAATTATTCAAATCTTACATTTCCCTGATAGGCAAAAGTTTAGCGACACCAAAAAGTGCACGAAAGAAATGTGGTTCAGAAAATGGGATAAAACTAATGATAACAGCAGACTCAGAGCGCATGTATATGGTCACTGTGAAGAGAGCGGTTTATAATTTGGAAATGATTTGATACCTGATTGCTTCTCCCATAGGGCTTTCTAATTTCTCTTTCAAACTCTGATCTCCCTACTAAGATATTTCTTTATTATCACCTGCCTCATCTACATTTCAACCTGGGCTACCTTAATCTCACCTCCAACTAATTATCTTAACAAAACTGATTCTCCCTTGTGAGGTTCCCCCCGCCCCCGACGCCTGTCAACCTAAGCCATAGCCCTCGGATCATCCTCTAGAAGGTACGTCCCCTAGCAGCACAGTGTATAGCTATCTGGTTCACTTGTTATATCTCCAGAGAACAGAAGCGAGGCAAGTGTACAGCAAGCTTTTGACAACTGAGCAGTCAACAAGTGAAACTAAGCAAAACAAATTGGACAACCTTTATTATTCCAGGTCCTTCCACCTGGAATAATATCTAAAATGGTTTGCAATCAGTCACCACATCTCCTTGGAACAGTGCTTACTTTATCTTGTAAGTTCCTTTTCGTCTATTTTCATTATATCACTACCATCAGCATACCACCGCCTGGACGATCATAGTGAAATCCCAAAAACTCTCCCTGTCTCCTTCCTCTGGTCCTCTAATCTATCTCCAAGTAACTTTTTTTTTTTCAGGCTACTCTTACCAAAAGTATTAAATCCAAACCCTTTACCCTGGCATTGAATTTTTTAAGAGTCCAAACCCAAGCTTCTTCTGATCTTGTTTCATGACTTCCCAAAAGAAACCTTCGTTTTTAGCCAAGACGATCTACTCATGCCTCTTTACTATGCATCCCCTGCTAGGATCTATTTTCCCAAAATAAAATGTCTTTCCCTGTCATATCTACCTATCAAAACCTGCCCATTCCTCAAGACATAGTTCATCCCACTCTCAGTGCAGCCTGTTTTCTGACCACTCTAATCGACAGGATTCATCATTGATTCATTCTGGGGGCTTTCAATGATCTCTACTCTGAAGTGTCGTGATGGGTATTATCTGTAATGCCCATCACTTACTATGTGTGTTCCTTTGAACATATATCCGTCTGCATATATGTTGCACATATGGGTAAATAAAGAGGTCAAATTAGGGTAGCCTGAAATTAAATCCTGCCTTTACCACGTGAGTAACATTAGGGAATGTTCTTCCCTTCTCTGGGCCCCAGTGTCTTTATCTGTAAGAGTACCTACTTTACAGGGTGAAGATATTAAAATAAATCAAATACTTTAAAATCCTCATAGCAAGGTGTCTGGAACATAAAGAGTACTCAGCAATATTGGTATCTCTTCCCCAGAATCCCTTCCTTACAGTTGGTGCTAACTTATATTCTTATGTATTTCAGTACATCAAAATACTTATTTATTCACTGGTGAATTGATAAAGGTCAGTCTTAGATATCAATACAGACTTTCCACTGGAGGATTTTAGGAGCAAAATTTTTCACCCCTTTTGGACCATAGAGTAGATACTCTTCTGTAAAAGAAAGGTATTGGGAATATGTGAAAGAGAAAGAGAATGTGATTAGAGTCCTATCTTAGATTACTTAGTCTATCTTTGATAATGTATCTTGTAAGGGAGTTTGGTTTTGTCATTACAGCTATACTGAGAAATGGAGTATGCTGTAAAGAAACTTCCCTGTGTAGCCATGGACAAGTGCTCAACCTCTCTAAGCCTCTCTCTTCATTTAACACTGAGATTAGACCTGATGACCCCTATTGTCCTTTGGATGCTATGAGGATGTAGTTGCTTTGCTGTGGAATACTGAGATTGCATTATCTCCTTTATCTTTCATCTGTGTAGCACCACTAAAAGAAACACCCTTCATTTGAGTAACAAATTATTACAAGATTTATTTGAGATTATAGAAGAACTATTCTACCAATGGTAAGATATTAGGTTGTAATTCAATTATTATTAAACCCCTAAATTTCCACAGTCATTCTGTAAAAGTATGATGCCTTATATTTTACCAGTAAGGGATAACGATACTTAGTCTGACTTCATTTTGGGAAAAGGCAAATTATTATGTACAGGTTGTGCAACTTACTCAAAATTAACTATTAGCTTAGAGGCCAAAATAAACACAGCCCATGGGTTTCCTAATTTCTATTTCTTAATTTTACTAAACAATACACATGCCCTTTGAGTCTGAATTAGAATTATTTTAATATGACAATTGTCAAGTATGGCAGGGTTCAAGTAGGATACTACCACTTTTTATCAGCAATACAAAAAATATTTGCTCTTTTTTTATAGCATGCCCTGACATGACAGGTGATACTGTGCTTAAAACTCACACACACACATATTTTCCAGCCAATCAACAACCATGCTCTAGGTGATACGAGATATGAGGGCATGTCTACACTTGCCTTTGCATAGATCTGCTGGTATGTGGGGAAGGGGAGTAATCCATTGATATTTAGTTCCCATCAACCTTATTTCATTGTTCTCTTTAAGAGTCTGTTGAAGGCCAGCGTAAGGCCACCCTGTAGCTGTGGGAACCCATTTGACAGCCCGTTGGGTGGGAGCTGCAGACAGTCTCCTGTCCCAACCCAAGTCCCCAGGCTTCAGTAGGGAACTGCTGAACAAGCCACATGGGATGTGTGGGCCTTCAGAGAGTCTGTAACTCCCAAGTTCACTAGCACTGGATTCAGGAGCTGGGCATCCCATTTACCCCAAAACCTTGGTCACTGTCTTTTCAGCAGTGGCTGGATCTTCCTTCCCCATCTCATCTGTCTCTCGATAGAAGTGTTAGGTATGAACTCTCCAAGCTTCACACAGGAGCTTGGGGGACATATGCTCTGCTCATACAGGACTGCCTGGGCCAGCATCCCCTGCATCAGACCCACAGGTAGCCCCCTTAGTATTGCACAAGGTGACAGGGTCCATGTGACACAGGAACACTGAAACACACCTGTGCCACAGAGCCACGGGGCACGTAAGATGCCCCTGGGAGAGTCCAGGGGTCTGACCTGGGATTGCTATCCCCCAAAACAGAGGCTCTCAGCAAGGTGCTTGGAGATGGCCACACAAGGTTCTAGGTGCTGGTGGTTATAGGTTATATCAATGGGCAGACCTCCTCCGGCAACAGCCAGCCTCAGAAAAGCACGTCAGCTGGTCCCCCCAGGAATGAGGCATGACATCAGCTGGGTTTTCAATGGCAACAAAGGCCCCAAGTTGCCATCAGAAACATCTCCCAGCTATCCTTTCTCCCTGCAGAGGTATGAGGTTTCCTTTTATAGGTACACTGTTCCACCTAAAAGTCAAGGCAGGTAGTGCCCAAGTGGGTTCTGCAGCAGAGAATTTGAGGATACTCTTCTCCTTCCTCTGCAGGACACAGGGCCCTGGAAACTGGGAAGGTTTTCCTTTAAGTTTAGTCAGGAACCAAGGACCTCGCCATGTGAACCCTGCTGGGCAGTGTGGAAAGGCTTCTGTTCGTTTTCACTCACTTTACTTGGACCATGCTCTCAACAGGCTTGGATGAAACCTGAGGTTGTGGACCAGACAAACCTATCAGAGTTGGACCATGTGCCCTCAGCCTCGATGACAGAAGCTGGTTACAGAGGCTAGAAGCATCCGCACATTCATGAGACCCTTGCCTGTCAGGGTATAGATGTATCTTAGAACCAACCAGGATAATTCTTGAATGGATAAAAATACTGTCTCTGTCCCTAGAGATTCCTGGATCAGAACACAGGAAGGGGCCGGGGGGTGGTGCGGGGGCAGTCCTTTCTTCATTCCCCTCTGCAATGAAGGGTCAGATCATCAGTATGCTTAAGGAAACAGTGACTTAGCCAATTTTGGTCTCCTATCCTGTGCTGGGCACAGGGGCAAATGATGAAAGAGGGATAGGGCAGACTTCAGTGTCATCACAGATGTTGGCCCACCAGTGGTCAGCCTTGTCTCTCCCTCATCGCCCCCTTCCTTCTGCCAAAGTTAACAGGCTGGGTGAGTAGGACCCAAAGTTGTGCGTGACCCATCCTTGGGCTGGACACTGTCATCTGGCCAGATAAGCTAACAGGCTAGGAAATCCAGCTGGGCTTGGTTGTACTTTGCCCGCATCTGTTACAACGTATGGTGCCTTCACTTGAAGTGGCTGACAGAGCTATTTAATGTTACAGTTTGTTTGTCTGATGCCCTCACCCAAATACCGCACAGTGTCATGTGCTAATGCAAAAAGGCATTGGCAGACAGTCTCAACTTCGTTACAATTCAGGAATTTCGTAAGAGGAACACTTTCAAATTGCATTTGAATGCCACCTTCCCGGGATGGCAGAACTGGATGGAAACATTTGGAGACATACACATAGGCTTAATAGACGCCATCATTTTGTTCAGGAAGAAATGGGGGCAGAAAGGTGAATGACCCCCCAGTGACTCACACAGCCACTTAGAACAAGGACTAGGGATAGAACCCTCGGCCCCTGCCTGCCAACCCAGGGCTCTTCCAGCCCAAGCTGTTTCCGCATCTTCAGTTTTACTTCAGCTCCAAAATCTGGCCCCTCAGAACCTTTCCTGGAATTGGACTTCTGAGCCTAAAAAGGTTTAATGCACACTTTTGCGAAGGGAGAGCCACAAGCCGTCTAAGTGATTTTGATCCAGTTTGCCAATGTTTACACTGTAGGATAATCTGCGTAAACTTCATAAATAATGTAAATTCCTCCAAAGTGAGTTAACCATGAGCTCCGTGGTCTTTGGAAAAATCCATGTTATGCCATCACCCTGGCAAAGTTAACAATGCCACGGAGGACGGATGGTAACCACTGATTGCAGTCACCACTATTGACCATTTTAAGTGTGACTATTTTTAAAATACTGTATGCCTCATTCAGCTGCGCCCTGAAAATGAGAAATTTGCTTCAACTGCATTGTTTTGAATTGCTGAGAGAAGAATCTATCAACCACAAGGTGCCCTGCTGCTGAACTCAGCCAAAAAGCTGTTAATAACTCCAGCAGATGTTTCAGCTTTTTAGGCCAATAGACTCCCTCCTTCCCTGCCCTCCCCTTTCCAGAATCCGATGCCAGTATGACTGAACTCCAGTTTTCGTGGTTGCCGCCACTGCGGCTGCCGCTGGGGCCAGTGGTCCTGCTGCTGCTGAGGAATGATTCTTTCAACAGCCAGTGGCAACACAACCTCAGCCCTTTAAGGTCAGGACATTATTGCTTTTACTGTCACAAGTCTAAATCTTCAGGGGGGGAAGGAAGGTAAGGGCAGAGAATCAGGATTTCTGGTTGGTTGTCTGTCTTCATGGCCAGTCATCTTGTTTTGCTTGTCGGTTTCTCCCAGCACTAGAAGTCCATTTCTCAGACTAATCAGAGTGTTGGGCTTGCTAGGCGGAGAGTCGTTCATACACTCGTGACCTTCTTGGTCCTGGAGAGAGGATGTTGGGTTAGCAACTTTACGAAGGGGGCCTCTGCGTGAAGCTCAGTTTTGTGGGGTTGTTTGGCCGATACGTGAGGCTCAGAATGCCTTGACCCTAGCAGTTCTGCAATATTAGGAGTGTGTATTATAAATATAGCTGCATCCCTGTGAGATAGGTAGAATATGAGGGCATACAGAGCCACCGCAGGCCCACATGGGGATGTGTCAACATCTCCGGACTGGGATAAACCTGACATCTTAACCTGAAATTAAACGTATGTTCCAAGGCTTTCGAAATGAGAAGAAATTAGAAAAAAAGAGGAAAGGGGAGACCATAACCCCTCTCCCCACACTTCCACCCCTGCCTCTTACTTATTTGAGAGAGAATGCTTTAAGGTACCCCAGTGGCAGCAGGGTGACCAAGAAAACACAGGTGCACCACATTTATGGAATAGTACATTGTCTAGGAACACATCTGGACTGCATCTCTCTACATATTATCACGCAGAGAATTGCCATTTCAAAGGGGGAAAGAATTGAGAGGCAGAATTAAGTGCATAAATATTTTGTTTCCTTATTTTGATGCAACACGAGGCAGAATATCCAAGACTCTGTGGACCTCTATTGTCAGCTTCAACGTTTGCCAGCTGTGGTAATTCAGCCTCAAAATCTCTGCTCTATGCCGTACTGGCTATAAAAAGTAAGCATTTTTTCTCTGGTGCCACTGTCACCATACTGTTTACATTGTCTCAGCACTGTGTATTTCTCTTTCTCAGGAAAAGCTCAGGAATATGATGCAAGTCTTAAAAAAAAAAAAAAAAGTAATAGCTTCCATTGTGACCTGGTTCACATCCTCTTCAGTACACATGCAGCGCGCTCATTAATGTTAATGGAATTTGCATGTATGTACTGAAGGGAAAATATAGTTGCCCACGCCTATGTATTCTTTATTTTCCCATCAGACCAAGCACAACACTGTACATTTGGGAGTCCAATGGCATCTATATCTTTTAATTCTGAAACATAAGTAACTCAGATTAAAAATTATTCATTCTGAAATGTGGTGTTCCCACCAGCAAATGGGATGGGCATTTCTGCTTAGATAACTACGATTCCAAGAAGCCAATACCAGATGATGACTCTTCAGTAAAATAAACAACCAGTGCTGTTATAATAAAATAGGCTAAAAGAAAAACACAAAAACTCCCTACTGAATCGGTAGAGAATGTATTCTCATTATTTTTAAAAATTCCATATTAATCTTCCCATATGCATCTCCAGAGGAGTGAAAACACAAGATGAGAAAAAGAGAACTGAAAATAATCATTGTTGAGTTGAGATTCCAGATCGGCCAGCAGTGAATATTTGTACTAGGCATTACTAAACTATATGGAGATGTCTGAGACCCATTTAAATCCAGACCATATACTTCGTTAGGTCTTGAACTTTACCTGGAATCTTCCACTGCAGGAGATGATTTCCAAGCTATTTTGTTCTTGATTATTTCCAGTCCAAGTAAAATGGACAATAAAAAAAAGATGCCTCTATACTATTTCCATGATGGATGTTCATGACCAAAATAACTTCACCATCTGATGTATTTCACAGTTTTAAGTTAAAACAGACCTAGTATAATATGCTCATACATCTGGCTCAGGTGCTGCATTTGCCATATGTTTGTGAAATAATCCAAGGAGATGTTACAATTGCACGTTCCCCTTGGGACCTGAATAAAATGTGCCCACAAAGAGTTACCTAATTATTCATTCTTGCCAACAACATCCTTTCCTAATAATAAGGGGGTGCTTAAAATGAGACAATAGAGCTTTCAATCTTGAGAGATGTCAGTGCCACTTATTGTTTCAAAAACAGAAAGTCTTTTGCATTTTCTTAAATAAGAAAAAGATCCTTGGCCTTTAAAGCAAATAAAATACTCTGCAGGTGGTATATTTGGTATTCTTATGGGAGCAAACTCTGAAGTGCCGTCAAGGCCAGGGCTCCCCGAAAGCCATTGGCTGAAAGCCCATGTAGCCACAATGGAAATTAGTGACCCAAAGGTTGATGGTCCCTAAGAAATGGCCCCTCAGGTAATACTACATGTTCATGGAGAACTTTATCATTGGCAAATTGCTTTCGTATATGTTACCACATTTAATTTTTACAACAACCTTGTAAAAGCCGGTAAAAAGGCATACCTTATTTGGTCTTGCCAGTTGTAGTACTGATTCTTCATAGCACTAATTAGCCAGAAAGGTGAACATCTTTTTAAAACTTAAAAAAAAAAATTTTAGGGCTTCCCTGGTGGCGCAGTGGTTGAGAGTCCGCCTGCCGATGCAGGGGACACGGGTTCGTGCCCCGGTCCGGGAAGATCCTGCATGCCGTGGAGCGGCTGGGCCCGTGAGCCATGGCCGCTGAGCCTGCGCGTCCGGAGCCTGTGCTCCGCAACGGGAGAGGCCACAACAGTGAGAGGCCTGCGTAAAGCAAAAAAAAAAAAAAAAAATTTTAGTCTCAACCCATGAGCACTAGTTGCCATAATGCACAATTCTCACTTGGAGCCCTTGACAATCTGCTTTCTTTCCTCTTTTCCTGCTGCTTACATCCTTTTATCCCATGACTCTCTCTCTCTCTCTTTTTTTTTTATGATTCTCTTTTGATTCAAAAGGAATAATTTTATTTTCTTTCAAGGGTTAAAAAGAGAGGAAATTAGTTTAATGATTAAAATACAGGCTGGCCATGAAAATATAAATTTTAAGGTAGACCAGAACAAAGGTCAGATAAATAAATCATGCTCTAGGCCTAGCTTAATCCACCATTAAATCAATTTAAAAGAATGTGGCAAAGATGAAGATATCAGCCAATAATCCTCTAATAGTGTGTTAATTGTATATTGACTAAAGTGACAAACTATGTGAGAGCTGTGTTTCCTTAGGATTAGGCTAAAAGACCCTACATAGCCAGATTAGGTTAGAGGTTCTCTTTTCCTGGAATATAAACCTCAGAGTCAAATAGGATGCAAAGGATGAGAGATGGGGAGGAGACTGGCCTCCGGTTTCCCAGTTTGTAAAGGGCTGTCAGTGCCCAGACGTCTGCATTCAGCGTGCGGGTTCAAAACAACAGTTTGTTTGTTTAAGTATAGTTGACTTACAATGTTATGTTAGTTTCAGGTATACAGCATGATGATTTGATATTTTTATAGTTTATACTCCATCTAAGGTTATTATAAAATATTGGCTATATTCTCTGTGCTGTACATTACATCCTTGCATCTTATTTATTTTATACCTAGTAGCCTGTACCTTTTAATCCCCCACCCCTATCTTGTCCTTCCCCTCACCCCTCTCCCTACTGGTTACTTGTTGGCTCTCTGTAACCATGAGTCTGTTTCTGTTTTGTTAACAGTCACAGTATGGAAGCAACCTAAATATCCATTAACAGATGAATGGATAAAGAAGATATGGTAAATATATGCAATGGAACATTACTCAGTCAGGGAAAAAAAAGAATAAAATTTGCCAATTGCAACAACATGGATGGACCTGGAGGCTATGATTATGCTTATGCTTATGTCACTTATTCTTAGTGAAATAAGCCATACAGAGAAAGACAAATACTGTTTGTTTTCACTCATATGTGTAATCTAAAAAAGAAAACAAATAAATGTAACAAAATCTTAACAATTTTTGATTGCTCAATATGTAATATTTTCTGTATATATATTCCCCATGAGAGGAAGAGACAATTATTATACGGAAGTGAGTGACTATTGGTCTCTTGTTGGGGTGAGAGAAATGAAAAAGAAAGTTCATAGAAGAAGTGTGACAAATCACCTTGAAAAACAATACTCCACAAAATATTCCTTGTTCATATACGCTGAGGCCAGGGGGAGAAGACTGTAATTGTTTAAAGGGGCCCGTGTATCCTTGGCCTTGTCATATGATGAATCTCAGATGAGTGTCTGAAGAGTCCATGAGAGCTGAGGGGTCTATTATCAGAAATACTGAAACCTATCTTCTTTTTTTTTTTTTTATTGAAGTATAGTTGATTTACAGTGTTATGCCAATCTCTGTTGTACAGCAAAGTGACTCAGTTTTATACGTATAGACATTCTCTTTTAAATATTCTTTTCCATTATGGTTTATCCCCAGAGATTGGATATAGTTCCCTGTGCTATACAGTAGGGCCTGTTGTTTATTCATTATAAATGTCATAGTTTGTATCTACGAACCCCAAATTCTCAGTCCATCCCTCTCCCTCCCCCACTCCCCCTTGGCAACCACAAGTCTGATCTCTATGTCTGTGAGTCTGTTTCTGTTTTGTAGATAGGTTCATTTGTGTCATATTTTAGATTCCACATATAAGTGATATCATATGGTATTTGTCTTTCTCTTTCTGACTGACTTCACTTAGTATGATAATCTCTAGTTGTATCCATGTTGCTGCAAATGGCATTATTTTGTTCTTTCTTATGGCTAAGTAGTATTCCATTGTGTATATATACCATATCTTCTTTATCCATTCCTCTGTCCATGGACATTTAGGTTGTATCCATTGAAACCCATCTTCTTGAAGAAGAGTGTCTCAGCAGAGCATATGCACAGACCTCATCCAATCCCTTTCCCAACACCTACTTCAGCTAATTCATTGAAGTAGTTAGACCCTCCTGGTCAAGGATATTCACAACCATGATCTAGAGTTCTGAAAAATGTATACATGTTCTAGTAGTGTTTGGCAAACACATTCTTATTATAGCATCAATTGTGGTCAGAATGCATTCCAGTCTGTGTCAAGTTGTATGTGTAACCAAGTGGGTATTCCTAATTTTAATTTTGGCAGGGCACGCTTTGAGATTCCACAGGCAAACTTTTTCCCATTCTTTGAATGATATACCTTTCAAAAATATATACATTTCCTTCATTCACTAAATGTTTGTTGAGCACCTACTAGTATACTACAAGCTCTGCATACAAAGTTGAGAAAGCAAGGTCCTGCTCTCAAGGCATTTAAACAAATGAAGAATCAGACTTGCAAACAAGCAAATACAATGAGATTTACTAAACTGGATGATCCACAAAGTTGAATGGCAGATTAAGATAATGCATTTAAATCTGTCCTGGAAAACCTCCCAGAGGAAGAAGAAACATGAATAGGTATTTTCCGGGTAGACAGACGATTTTAAAATGTATGTTGTGAGTCATGAGAGGCCGATGATCAATTGTAAGCAAGGCAGTAACATAATCAAATTTTTGTATTTGAACTCTGGGGCTACTACAGAAGGGGGATTGGAAATGGGAATTTCTGGAAACTGAGCAAATGTCAAGAGTTGCATTGCCGTGGTTAAGGGAGTTGATGGACCTACTCAAATAGACTGGTGGTCCCATTAGAGATGAGAGTTACGCAAAGAGAAGAATAAATAAAATACATTGTTTGGAATGTGAGAAAGAAGTCAAAGGCTTCCAGGCTACTGGCTTGGGAAACTGGAGAAAGGGTCTATAATTCATTAATATACAACGTATAGGACAGAGCGCAGGTTTTGTGGAGTGACTAGGGATGAGCACGAAAGCGGAGAGGAGCATGTTCAGTTCTGGACGTACTGAGTTTGCAGCGCCTGTGGAATGTCCAGGTGGAATGATTTTGAAAACAGTTTGGAGACATAGGACTAGGGCTCAGAATCGACAGTGGTAGGGACAAGATCCCCCCCGAAAGTGGCTAAAGTGAGAAAAGAAAATACTTATTTTTAAGAAGGGGTGGAGAAGTAGAAACCAATCAAGGCACCAAAAAAAAGGAGCCAGCAGTGCAGAGGTAAATGAGGGGAGAGAGAGAGAGAGAGAGAGAGAGAGAGAGAGAGAGAGAGAGAGAGGCCATGGGAGGCAAAGCCAGAACTTCCAAGAACACGAGAATAGTCAGCAGGACAAGCCATGTAAGATGAGAACTAGCCATGCTTATTCCATTGGGCGAGTACATGCACAGGACAGTCTCAGTGCAGGGATATGGGGGAGAGCCAGGTTAGAGTGGACCAAAGATACAGAGTGCTGTGAATTCAGAGAGAATAAATCTAGGTTGCACTTTGTAAAAGAATAGCCATCAAAGAGAGAAGCACGAGGATGCTTTAAAAAATGGCCATTAAATGGGTTTTTTTTAATTCGTTTGTTTTCTAAATGAGAGGGGTGACCGTATTTTTATGCTAAAGGGAACAACCAATAGAGCACTGAAGGTAAGAAAAAGACATTATCGATAAGGCAAATTTCCTAGGAAGGCAGGGTGGAATAATATCCACTGCACCAGTGGATGGAGTTGCCTTTGATAAGAAAACTGTTCTTTGCTAGAGATGAGGACAAAGAAAGGATGGCTGCAGATGCAGGTCGGCTTATGGGAAAATGGGTGGAAAAATGAAAAAAAGCCACTCTTGGTAGCTGCTGGTCCCTAGCTTAGAAACAAGGTCATCCCAAAGAGAGGAGATTGAAAGCTTTGAAGAGTGGTGAAGGTTTGGAATCGCAGCCCAGGGAAACGGGAGAAGCACATGTAATAGGACTGCTGAGAAACATTGCGGGAACAACCGAGATTAGTTTTACTCCAGATTTATGGCCTCCGTTCTATATGGTTGTGATTTTTCTTCTTCCTGCAGCAGAGCAGTGCTCAAGAAATGTTTACAGCTGAGGAGGCTCCAAGGGGTTTGCCTGAAGGACATGAAGTCCATCCATCTCTCCAGGTGGTTTGGAATTATACCTCAAGATACAGGTAAACCATCCAAATTAAAAATAGTTGAACCGTATTGCTCTGGCCCCTCTTATTTGCTTTTACTGAATTGCATTTTGACTTCAGGCCTCAGCTCCTTGGAGGGACTCAGTGACAAACAGCCATAGGCCTACCTGCGTTGTTAGCACCACAGGGGATGTTGAGAAAAAGCAGCCTCAAACCCATTCATGTTCCACTCAGGAGGGCACAAAGAGTCATTTCCTCTAAGCCCAGACGCCAGGAGACAATTGGGTTTTCACGAGTAACAACAATGTGTTCACTTGGTATAAAGCTAGGAATGGTCAAGCGCCTGGTCTTGACATCAGAATGCTTGGGTTCGCGTCTAGAATCCATCACCTATTAGCTGGTTCACCTTGAGCCTTTTACCTTCTCTGTGCCTCAATTTCCTCGTCTGTAAAATAACGAAATATTCATACCTACTTCACAAGGCTGCAGTGAGAAGTGAAACAATCAGTGTAAAAGTGTTTAACACTGTGTCTGGCAAATCATAAAAGTACTCACTACGTATTAGCCAGCTTTCTTGTTGTTATTATCTTCCAACTGCTCTTTTTTGGTTTTGGTTTTGTGTTTTGTCTTCATTCTCAGTGTGGCATGCATTTGCCTGTATTAATTTACCTCTGGTCTCCACTTAATATTATTTTTTCCCTTTTTTTTCTTTACCCATACTTCACTTATTTCTTACCTGCTATCCACCTATCACAGTTTTAGAATGAGGCAGAACATAAGAAAGTGAATTCAAGGAGGTCTTACACCAGTCAATAATTATAATGCTATCTATTTTTGTCCATGTTTTAGGAAAAGTTTCAAAGATGAGAAAAGGGACTTGGAACTTTCTTATCCCACATTTGCATTCAGAAATGCAAGTTTTCTTGAAGTCCATTTCACCTGATATTTACTTTTTTAGAACCATTCTTGATCGGCCCCTACAGGGACTTCACCCTAATTCAACATTAGCTCAAATACTTCTCATTATAAATAAACAACATATTAGTTTATATGCCGAGGGGGCGGATTACTGTAGTTTGAGAAGCTTGCAAGGTTACTGTAGTTTGAGAAGCTTGAAAGGTTACAGTTTTGGAGAGGATGAGGGCTGGACTTGGGAGTCAAAGGAACTGACTTTGGATACAGCTCTGCTACTTACTAGCTCTTTTTGCCATTGGAACTCTGGCCTCGGTTCTTTCATCTGCTAAGTAGAGTTTACAGTATTGATCTCACAGTGTGGTTGTGAGAAATCAAAAAGGTGCTCAACAAAAATTAGTTGATTCTGTATCTAGCACAAGAAGTGACATTCAAATAGCCATTCAAACCTGAAAAATTGGACCAAAGAATTCAATCATTCTTCTTAAATATGTTTAAAGGCAACCTGAATGTATTTTTCTTACTGAACTTAAGCATTTGAAATACATATACTAGCCTTTTAGGGATATTTAGTCATAAGTCAAAACAGAAAGCTTTACTTATCTTTTAAGAATATTTAAGAAATTTCACCTTGGTGTCAGAATGTCAACTTAGCCTATAATGTCATCAGGGAAACGTAGAAAATATCCCAGATTTAATTCTCTGCTTTCAGCTAAATAAGTAATCTGTGAAACCCCCGATGTACAAATAAGTCTGCTTTATCTCCTGCCTGCTAATAGCTTTGGTTTTGGTTTTGTTTTATTTTTCTTAGTGTTCTTGTTGCTGTTTTTGTTGTTGCATGGACCAGTAAGTACTTGCAGATGAAAAATAGCTTTTGTTTTGTGGGTGTGGGCTGCCTTATCCCAGGTGTTGATATCAAAAGGAGAGCGAAAGGGTTTAGGCTGGTTCTTTAAGGAAATACGAGGACCTACTCCCTTGTCCCCCTTCCCTCTTTCAGGCCAAAAGCTGAAAACCAGAGGGCGTGTGTTGGTGGGCTACTCCCACCATTACAGACCATCCCTGAGAAAGCAGTGTCAGAAGCACAAAAAGAGCCCAAGTACAATGGTTAGTCTTCAAAGGGCCTCATTTATTATATTGCTCAGAGCCCCACAGAGTTGCTCCAAGCTCATAACCGCCACTGATTTCAAAGGGAGCTCTGAACTTGCATACGCTCTGCAAGGCACGGTGTGGGATGAGAAACAGGCTGAGTGGCTTGAAGCCATGTTCAGACATTTTTTAATGTTCGTAAATGTCTTTGGCACCATCACTTTCACACAGAAACCCACTTACCTCCTGCCGCAAAGTGTGAAATAAAGCCATTTTCAAGCCTGGGTAGGGGATAGTCTGGAAATTGGGCTAAATCTTAAAACTGCATGAAGATTGAAAATAGGATTCACAAGCTGGAGCTCAGCTCTCACTAACCCACTTCCAAGCTCAGATCACCATGACACTGTGCTCTGTTAGATACTGTCAGTGCCACCTTTGAAGGGTTAAGGCAGTAAAACGTGGTCATCTCAGTAGCTCCCAATCTAAAGGTCCCAACTCTAAGGCATCCCAGAATTGCTGGTCCATAGGATAGAAGAGAAGCATTCTTTCAATTGGGCCTTTATTGAGACCCAACAAGCACAGCCCTAGGGAACCTCAGGTTAGGGACTGACATTTCCTGCCACACCTCTCTGCCTCAGGAGATGCTGTAAGTCCCCCCTTGGTCCAGAAGGTTTGTGAAAGACAGATTAGGATCCATCAGTTTTTCTCCTGATTACCTGCAGAACAACTAGCTGCCTTCCCCAGTTCTGTTTCTGTGGCTCCCTAGTCACCAAGACTAGGAGAAAGAGGTCCCTGAGTGACTCAGAAATTACTTTCTATACTCCAGGAAGCTCTGATACAGGTAATTCTCCAGGGAACCTCTGGACGGCTCCATGAGGACCCTGTTTTTGGAAGGATACAGAAAAAAGTCGTCCTTTTTTTTTTTTTTAAATTAATTTATTTATTTAGGGCTGTGTTGGATCTTCGTTTCTGTGCGAGGGCTTTCTCTAGTTGTGGCAAGCGGGGTCCACTCTTCATCGCGGTGCACGGGCCTCTCACTATCACGGCCTCTCTTGTTGCAGAGCACAGGCTCCAGACGCGCAGGCTCAGTAGTTGTGGCTCACGGGCCTAGTTGCTCCGCGGCATGTGGGATCTTCCCAGACCAGGGCTCGAACCCGTGTGCCCTGCATTAGCAGGCAGATTCTCAACCACTGCACCACCAGGGAAGCCCCAAGGTGTCCTTTTATGTTCACTGTTCAATAAATATTCCTTAAATCTTGGACAGTGTATTATTTTGGGTGCCATCCTTAGTAAGAAAGAGAAAGTTATTTATTTGGAAGAAAAGGAGTTAAATAATGAGACATTAGGGCTTCCCTGGTGGCGCAGTGGTTGAGAGTCCGCCTGCCGATGCAGGGAACACGGGTTTGTGCCCCGGCCCGGGAAGATCCCACATGCTGCGGAGCAGCTGGGCCCGTGAGCCATGGCCGCTGAGCCTGCACGTCCGGAGCCAGTGCTCCGCAACGGGAGAGGCCACAACAGTGAGAGGCCCGCGTACCGCAAAAAAAAAAAAAAGAGAGACATTAGATGTGGTTTTTAGAAATCTGGAGATGCCCTCTATAAGTTTAAAATGGCAGTCTCTTCTCTAAGGTTCATCAGGAAAATATTACTAAGAATTTATCTACTCACATCCTCACTATTTTGTCATTCTTTCAACCAATACTTGCTGCACAACTGCTCCATGCAGACGTAATTCCATTTGCTGGAATTCAGTAGTGAACGTAGTGAACAAAGCAGACAAAAGTCCCCTCAGTTAGCTTGTGTCTGAGTGGTGAACACATAGGATAACAAAATAAATAAGAAAACCTTCAAGCTGATGTTCTGTACACATTGCATGCTGTTCACTTACACATAAGATCTGTGGTCTTAGATGAGACATAAAAGTAATGTTGCTTGACAAAAAAAAAAATTTCTCGAGGACAGACAGCAGAAGCAAGAAGAACTAAAATTCTGCAGCCTGTGGAACGAAAACCACATTCACAGAAAGATAGACAACATGAAAAGGCAGAGGACTTTGTACCAGATGAAGGAACAAGATAAAACCCCAGAAAAACAACTAAATGAAGTGGAGATAGGCAACCTTCCAGAAAAAGAATTCAGAATAACGATAGTGAAGATGATCCAGGACCTCAGAAAAAGAATGGAGGCAAAGATTGAGAAGATGCAAGAAATGTTTAACAAAGACCTAGAAGAATTAAAGAACAAACAAACAGAGATGAACAATACAATAACTGAAATGAAAACTACACTAGAAGGAATCAATAGCAGAATAACTGAGGCAGAAGAATAGATAAGTGACCTGGAAAATAGAATGGTGGAATTCACTGCCATGGAAGAGAATAAAGAAAAAACAATGAAAAGAAATGAAGACAGCCTAAGAGACCTCTGGGACAACATTAAATGCACCAATATTCACATTATAGGGGTCCCAGAAGGAGAAGAGAGAGAGAAAGGACCTGAGAAAATATTTGAAGAGATTGTAGTCGAAAACTTCCCTAACGTGGGAATGGAAATAGCCACCCAAGTCCAGGAAACACAGAGAATCCCAGGCAGGATAAACCCAAGGAGAGATATGCCAAGACACATAGTAATCAAATTGACAAAAATTAAAGACAAAGAAAAATTATGGAAAGCAACAAGGGAAAAACAACAAATAACATACAAGGGAACTCCCATAAGGATAACAGCTGATTTCTCAGCAGAAACTCTACAAACCAGAATGGGGTGGCATGATATATTTAAAGTGATGAAAGGGAAGAACCTACAACCAAGATTACTCTACCTGGCAAGGATCTCATTCACATTCGACAGAGAAATCAAAAGTTTTACAGACAAGCAAAAGCTAAGAGAATTCAGCACCACCAAACCAGCTTTACAACAAATGCTAAAGGAACTTCTCTAAGTGGGAAACACAAGAGAAGCAAAGGACCTACAAAAACAAACCCATAACAATTAAGAAAATGGTAATAGGAACATACATATCAATAGTTACCTTAGGGCTTCCCTGGTGGCGCCGTTGTAGAGAGTCCGCCTGCTGATGCAGGGAACATGGGTTCGTGACCTGGTCCGGGAAGATCCCGCATGCTGCAGAGCAGCTGGGCCCGTGAGCCATGGCCGCTGAACCTGCGCGTCCGGAGCCTGTGCTCCACAACGGGAGAGGCCACAACAGTGAGAGGCCCGCGTACCGCAAAAAAAATAAATAAATAACATAAATAAATAAATAATTACCTTAAACATGAATGGATTAAATGCTCCAACCAAAAGACACAGGCCTGCTGAATGGATACAAAAGCAAGACCCATATATATGCTGTCTACAAGAGACCCACTCCAGACCTAGGGACACATACAGACTGAAAGTGAAGGGATGGAAAAAGATATTCCATGCAAATGGAAATCAAAAGAAGGCTGGAGTAGCAATATGCCTATCAGATAAAATAGACTTTAACATAAAGAATGTTACAAGAGGCAAGGAAGGACTCTACATAATGATCAAGGGATCAGTCCAAGAAGAAGATATAACAATTATATATGCACCCAACATAGGAGCACCTCAATACATAATGCAACTGCTAATAGCTATAACAGAGGAAATCGACAGTAACACAGTAATAGTGGGGGACTTTAACATCTCACTTACACCAATGGACAGATCATCCAGGCAGAAAATTAATAAGGAAACACAAGCTTTAAATGACACAGTAGACCAGATAGATGTAATTGATATTTATAGGACATTCCATCCAAAACCAGCAGATTACCCTTTCTTCTCAAGTGCACATGGAGCATTCTCCAGGATAGATCACATCTTGGGTCACAAATCAACCCTCGGTAAATTTAAGAAAATTGAAATCATATCAAGTATCTTTTCCGACCACAACGCTATGAGATTAGAAATCAATTACAGAGAAAAAAACCTAAAAGACACAAACACACAGAGGCTAAACAATACATTACTAAATAACCAAGAGATCGCTGAAGAAATCAAAGAGGAAATCAAAAAATACCTAGAGACAAATGACAACAAAAGCATGACTATCCAAAACCTGTGGGCTGCAGCAGAAGCAGTTCTAAGAGGGAAGTTTATAGTAATACAAGCCTACCTCAAGAAACAAGAAAAATCTCAAATAAACAATCTAACCTTACACCTAAAGGAACTAGAGAAAGAAGAACAAACAAAACCCAAAGTTGGTAGAAGGAAAGAAATCATAAAGATCAGAGCAGAAATAAATGAAATAGAAACAAAGAAAACAATAGCAAAGATCAATATAACTAAAAGCTGGTTCTTTGAGAAGATAAACAAAATTGATAAACCTTTAGCCTGACTCATCAAGAAAAAGAGGGAGAGGACTAATATCAATAAAATTAGAAATGAAAAAGGAGGAGTTACAATGGACAGCACAGAAATAAAGCATCATAAGAGACTACCACAAGCAACTCTATGCCAATAATATGGATAACGTGGAAGAAATGGACAAATTCTTAGAAAGGTATAACATTCCCAGACTGAACCAGGAAGAAATAGAAAGTGTGAGCAGACCAATCACAAGTAATGAAATTGAAACGGTGATTAAAAATCTTCCAACAAAAAAAAGTCCAGGACCCGATGGCTTCACCGGTGAATTCTATCAAACATTTAGAGAAGAGCTAACACCCATCCTTCTCAAACTCTTCCAAAAAATTGCGGGGGAAGGAACACTCCCAAACTCATTCTATGTGGCCACCATCGCCCTGATACCAAAACCAGACAAAGATACTACAAAAAAAGAAAATTACAGAACAATATCACTGAAGAATATAGATGCAAAAATCCTCAACAAAATACTAGCAAACAGAATCCAACAACACACGAAAAGGATCATACACCATGATCAAGTGAGATTTATCCCAGGGATGCCAGGATCCTTCAATATATGCAAATCAATCAATGTCATACACCATATTAACAAATTGAAGAAGAAAAACCATATGATCATTTCAATAGATGCAGAAAAAGCTTTTGACAAAATTCAACACGCATTTATGATAAAAACTCTCCAGAAAGTGGGCATAGAGGGAACCTACCTCAACATAATAAGGGCCATATACGACAAAGCCACAGCAAACATCCTTCCCAATGGTGAAAAACTGAAACCATTTCCTCTAATATCAGGAACAAGACAAGGATGCCCACTCTCACCACTATTATTCAACATAGCTTTGGAAGTCCTAGCCATGGCAATCAGAGAAGAAGAAGAAATAAAAGGAATACAAATTGGAAAAGAAGAAGTAAAACTGTCACTGTTTGCAGATGACATGATACTATACATAGAGAATCCTAAAGATACTACCAGAAAACTACTAGAGCTAATCAATGAATATGGTAAAGTTGCAGGATACAAAATTAATGCACAGAAATCTCTTACATTCCTATACACTAACAACAAAAATCAGAAAGAAAAGTTAAGGAAACAATCCCATTCACCATTGTAACAAAAAGAATAAAATACCTAGGAATAAACCTACCTAAGGAGGTAAAAGACCTGTACTCAGAAAACTATAAGACACTGATGAAAGAAATCAAAGATGACACAAACAGATGGAGAGATAAGCCATGTTCTTGGATTGGAAGAATCAATATTGTGAACATGACTGTACTACACAAAGCAAACTACAGATTCAATACAATCCCTATCAAATTACCAGTGGCATTTTTTACAGAACTAGAACAAAAAAATCTTAAAATTTGTATGGAAACACAAAAGGCCCCGAATAGCCAAAGCAGTCTTGCAGGAAAAACATGGAGCTGGAGGAATCAGACTCCCTGACTTCAGACTATACTACAAAGCTACAGTAATCAAGACAATATTGTACTGGCACAAAAACAGAAATATAGATTAATGGAACAGGATAGAAAGCCCAGAGATAAACCCACACACCTATGGTCAACTAATCTATGACAAAGGAGGTAAGGATATACAATGGAGAAAAGACAGTCTCTTCAATAAATGGTGCTGGGAAAACTGGACAGCTACATGTAAAAGAATGAAATTAGAACACTCTCTAACACCATACACAAAAAAGAAACTAAAAATGGATTAGAGACCTAAATGTAAGACTGGACACTATAAAACTCTTAGAGGAAAACATAGGAAGAACACTCTTTTACATAAATCACAGCAAGATCTTTTTGATCCACCTCCTAGAGTAATGGATATAAAAACAAAAATAAACAAATGGGACCTAATGAAACTTAAAAGCTTTTGCAAAGCAAAGGAGACTACAAACAAGACGAAAAGACAACCCTCAGAATGGGAGAAAATATTTGCAAATGGATCAATGGACAAAGGATGAATCTCCAAAATATATAAACAGCTCATGCAGCTTAATATTAAAAAAACAGACAACCCAATCAAAAAATGGGCAGAAGACCTAAATAGACATTTCTCCAAAGAAGACATACAGATGGCCAAGAAGCATATGAAAAGCTGCTCAACATCACTAATTATTAGAGAAATGCAAATCAAAACTGCAATGAGGTATCACCTCACACCGGTTAGAATGGGCATCATCAAAAAATCTAGAAACAATAAATGCTGGAGAGGCTGTGGAGAAAAGGGAACCCTGTTGCACTGTTGGTGGGAATGCAAATTGATACAGCCACTATGGAGAACAGTATGGAGGTTCCTTAAAAAACTAAAAATAGAATTACCATATGACCCAGCAATCCCAGTCCTAGGCATATAACCTGAGAAAACCATAATTCAAAAAGACACATGCTCCCCAATGTTCACTGCAGCACTGTTTACAATAGCCAGGTCATGGAAGCAACCTAAATGCCCATCAGCAGACGAATGGATAAAGAAGATGTGGTACATATATACAGTGGAATATTACTCAGGCATAAAAAGGAATGAAATTGGGAGATTTGTAGAGACGTGGGTGGATCTAGAGACTGTGACACAGAGTGAAGTAAGTCAGAAAGAGAAAAACAAATATTGTATATTAATGCATATATGTGGAATCTATAAAAAAATCTATAAAATCTATTCCACATATATGTGGAATCTATAAAAAATCTATTGTATATTAATGCATATATGTGGAATCAGATGAATCAGTTTGCAGGGCAGAAATAGAGACACAGATGTAGAGAACAAACGTAAGGACACCAAGGGGGAAAGTGGAAGGGGGGGTGGTGGTGGGATGAAGTGGGAGATTGGGATTGACATATATACACTAATATGTATAAAATAGATAACTAATAAGAACCTGCTGTATAGTGGTTAAGAATCTGCCTGCCAACGCAAGGGACATGGGTTCGAGCCCTGGCCTGGGAAGATCCCACATGCTGCAGAGCAACTAAGCCCATGCGCTACAACTACTGAGCCTGAGCTCTAGAGCCCGCAAGCCACAATTACTGAGCCCACGTGCCACAACTACTGAAGCCTGCGCACCTAGAGCCCGTGCTCCACAATGAGAAGCCACGACAATGAGAAGCCCGTGCACCGCAACAAAGAGTAGCCCCCACTCGCCACAACTAAAGAAAGCTTGTGCACAGCAACGCAGACCCAACACAGCCATAAATAAATAATAAATAAATAAATTTATTAAAAAAAAAGAACCTGCTGTATAAAAAAATAAAATTCAAAAAATAATTCTGTTTTTGTCTCTCCTCCAGAGGCCTATGAGTAGATACAGCAATATAGACAGATGAAGCACCACAAGTAGTTTCTAGAAATTTATCAAGTCATATCTATCCACAGTAGCATCCCTAAGTGTCTCTATCATCAATGTAAACACCTTTGACTAATCTGTCTTCACTTACTGCTATCCCTAAATACTTGATGCACAATGCCAGCCGGCTGCTTCCCTTCTTTCTATCACAAAAGGAGACAACCACCTCTACCCCTAAAACACAATGTACTTCTAGATTTTCTCCCTTCATCTCTCCTTTTCTTCCTTTAGGACCTATGTTGTACCAGGCATGGCTGATTCCCATGTGTCCCATCTTAATCACACTGAAAAAATTAATTCTGAATGTAGGTGCTGCTCGAAACACTGAAAAGAACAACGTAGAATGGGAAGATGTGAAAGTCAGATTGCTCAGTAGAGTATATGAATAATGCTGCTGCTCATGGCACCGGCTTCCACATGCTGTACCCGAGTTTACACGTCCTTTTACGGGTATAACATGTCATACAGTCCTCTAAAACCCTTGCTTCTCAAAGTGTGGTCCACAGCCCAGGAGCACCAGCATCTCCCAGAAATTGCTAGAAATGTAGAATCCCATGCTCTGACCCCAGCCTACTGAATCAGACTATGCATTTTAACAAGACCCCCGGGTGTTCTTTACACACGTGGAAGTTTGAGGAGCTCTACTCTAAATAGTCCTGTGAGGAAATAGAAAATATCATTGCCTGTTTTTACAGATAAAATAAATCAAAGAAAACTAGGAGTTAGAGATGTTTGATTAGTTAGTAGGTAACCAAATGTGGAGTCAGGACCAGTGTTCTTTCCATTACATTACACCCCTCTTGGAAGGAACTGTCGCATACCTCTTTTTGGGTCTGCCATCACCCAACCCAGCGTTTCATAGCAGCCTTGCACAATAATTACAGCCTGATATTGTCCCCTGGTGGTAAGTGGGCGAATGCTAATCTCCTGCTTGATCATATATTCCTTATGTAGAATGGTCTTGGTGCCTCTCGTCTGAGAGGTCTAAGGTTAATGACATGAAAGAAGTTTCATATTTAGAAATTTCTCCAATTTTCTCCAGTTCCTTACCAAAGAAGAACATGTCTGCTGGATAACAATTTTTGAGGTTTCTACTGCAAATTTCCTCTCCTCAGCTGGCTTGCGTTTCATCTGATCATCTTGGAGGAAAAGGGAAAGGCCGCTATTACATAGCAAACACTTCCTGGTGTACCCAGCTCAGTGCCCTGTATGTGTTATCTCCAGATTCTCAGAGAGACCCAAAGATTGACTATATTGCCCTATTTTACAGATGTGGAAGTTGAGACTCAAAGGTGACACATGTGGCACTCCTGGGAATCAAGCTAGAATCTGTCCTACACGCTGACCTCTTCCTAGAAATAAGTCTCGCCGAATTAGCACGGAAGGCAACCTAAGGTAGGGGAAGGGACTGTCATTACCTTCAATCTTTTGTCACTGTTGATGATATGGCAGGTACACATTTCCTAAAAGAGAAAAGTAGTTTCCAAATTCCTCCTGGTTTTAAGGGTTAAGTTAAGTAACTGGGGTGAAATCAAGACAGAGAGGAGCCAACTAGAGGGATACAAGCTAAATAAGCAGAACTTCCCCAAAAGGACGCAAAAATCAGCACAGTAGTGTTGCTGGGTTACATACTTGAAAACATCCTTAACGACACCATACAAATTGGCTAAAATCCAGACATATGATCTAAGCACGGCCCTCTAAATGAGTTAGTTTTCAATTCTTCGTGCTTAACAGAGAAGCAGGGAAATGTCACCATACTCTTTAAGAGAGGAATGAATAGATTTCTCAAACTGGTAGGGCTGAGAAAGGCATCTCCCTGGTTCTCTAATACACAAATTTCCCCAACTGCAGCCCTCTCCACTCTGTCCCAGCTCAGACACGTTGGACTGAAATATCCTCATCTATTACTCTCTGAGAATCTGCAGACAATCTGTGTGGGGATCGCTCTACTGGTCTTAAAGAATTCAATAGGATATTATTGTGACTCCTCGGATTTTAATATACACTGCAACTGTTTAGGTGGCTTGACATTTAAGGATGCAAACTTTCCAGTCTCTCCTAGAACCAAGACACTACAAAAGGGGCTATCGTAATTAGGAATAAAACCGTGCAGTGCTCATTAACCAGAAAAGCACTTTCTAAACCTAGGGAGGCCCTACTTTTCTTCCAAGAAAAGTCAGGAAAATGGTGCTGCAAGAGCCCAATAAAGGTTTGGGGTCAACTTGTGCTTGCTGGAATTGACTGGGATTACATGAAATGACTTTAAGAAGCAAAGAACAACAAATGCTTCTAGCAGGAGCAATCTGAGTGGGGGAAAGCCTGAAGAAGCGTGTTAAGCTCCATTTTGTTCAAAGTTTCATTATGAGTTAAGTCTTGATTGCCCAAATTCATTCAGCCTTACTGCATTGTGTTGGAGCCTGTGCTTATTAGCCAAGGACATTATAGTAGCTGGTAGTAGGGCTGCTGCTCTCCTGGTTACAACATGTGACCAACAGAAGGCTTTCTGAATTGAGGCTGGGAGGGATATGTCCCTAGTGACTCAAAATAGCTAAGGCATGTGTATAAAACCAGGCATAGGTAGTCTCAGAGATGATTGCAGGCTTTACTTTAGTTCTTTAATCTCCGCATCCATTTCTGGCCTGCCAGAACTGTCTACGCTGGGGCGTCACTACAGCATTAGTCACAGGAAGAGCCAAGTGTGTTGTAAGCCTGTGCCTTTTGATACGTGAGGAGATTTGGTCACTCAAATCACCAAAGAACCGTGTTATAAGGGGTTCAACTGTGAGGCAGTCCCATGCACAGGAAGAAGACAAGAACATTCTGAAGGAATCTGATTTATTTATGTTTTTCTGCATAGATGCTTGTGATGTGTCTGCTTCCTGGAAAATCAACATCGATTGCAGATAGCAGGCTGTCTAGCTCTTATTCTCTCTTTTAGCTGAAATTCTTATCACCCATGTTTCAAAAGCTAATTAAGCTGTGGTGCAGTTATAACAAAAGGACCCTGGACAGGATCTGGGCTCAAGTTCCTGCTTTGTCACTAAGCAGCTCTGTGGCTCTAGGCAAATCAGCTCTCCACTGGGACGCCGTTGCTTTGTCTTGCAATAGTAATAGCTGTATTTGTGAAACACTTTCTCTGAAGTAGGGGTTATGCCACGTACTTCAACTGGATGATCTCGTTTAAACTTGACAAAACCCCCATGCGTAGGTTCTAGTGTTACCTCCATTTTGCAGGTGAGGAAACTGAAGCATGGAAAGGCTGAATAGCTTGTCCTAAGTGACACAAGTTAAATGTGAAAGTAGCAGGATCTGGTTGAGTTTCCTGAGCCTGTGCTCTTAGCCTCTCAGCTACCTGCTTCTCTCATGGCCTCACTACCCCAGGCCAGGGAGGTGTTCTTGTTCTAGAAATTCCTGACTGTATTTAGAGATGATTTGACTCCACTCCTATGGCTCATCTATGCTCCTGTGTGCTGTTTACTTTTTACAGTTTAAACAGTTTTTGATTTTTTAATCAAAATCCCCAACCTAGTGAAATGTCTAAATGAGTCAGTGAAGAGACCACTTCCTCTAGGATGATGAGTGATTTTCTGCCCTTTGTAAATTAGTCTCTTTATAAGTGAAGGTGGTTGTGAGCCTCCAAGCAAAATGGCTAGAGGTGGAAAGCAGTGTATGAATAGAATTTGTTTACTAGTATATTTAAATACCAGCTCTTTTGGGGAAGACTTTCTTATACAATGTATTCCCTGTAGCATGGAACACTGTGCCCTCAGAGTTGGGAGATGCTAAAGTGGAGGTCTTGATCATTACTTTGATTGTGGTTTTCAACTAAAAACCAAATTCTTTTTTTTATTTAAAAAAATTTATTTTATTTTTAATTTTATTTTTTGTTAGGTTGCATGCTTACTTTTAAAACATTTTTTAATGGAAGTATAGTTGATTTACAATGTTGTGTTAGTTTCAGGTGTAAAGCAAAGTGATTCAGTGTTTCTTATAATAATTTATGATGGAAAAGATTCAGAAATATGTATATATATATATACTTTTTTCAGATTCTTTTCCATCATAAATTATTATAAGTTATTGAATATAGTTCCCTGTGCTATGCAGTAGGACCTTGATGTTTATTTTATGTATCCTGGTTTGTATCTGCTAATCCCAAACTCCTAATTTATCCCTCCCCCACCCTTTCCCCTTTAGTAACCATAAGTTTGGTTACTACAGAGTCTGATTCTGTTTTGAAAATAAATTCATTTGTATCATTTTTTTTAGATTCCACATATAAGTGATATTTGTCTTTCTCTATCTGACTTACTTAGTATGATAATCTTTTGGTCCCTCATGTTGCTGCAAATGGCATTATTTCGTTCCTTAAAAAAAGAAATCTTAAATGCATTCTTATTTACCTTAGCACCATAAATTGGTGTAATAGGAAGAACAGTTTAATGGTGATAGTGAAGCAAAGAGAAGTAACACTTATTGAGTGCCTAAATTTGTCCTAGGCGTTATCTCAGTGAATTCCTATCATTGCTCTATTGAGAAAGATGTGAGAAACTGAAATGTTAGGTAGCTTCCATAGGACACATGGCTTTTCATTGAGAGCAAGCATTGAAAAAGAGGTTTATCGGTCTCCAGATACCAGGATTTTCACCATGTCATGCTGAAGATGAATTCTCTTTAAGCTTTTTGTGCTTAAACGTCTATCTTTTATATACTGTTCATGTATCATTATATTAAAGTACCCATCTTAGTAGTCAACATTTTCATAGTAAATTTGTGGTGACAGACCATTATGGCATAAATCCAAGAATCAAAAAGTACACATTGGAAAAGACCTTAATATCATAAAGTTCAACCACCAATCCATTGCTTTTCCACCTTCTGCTTGAATACCTCCTACTATGTGGAACTCACTGTTTCCAGAAAGTATTGCCACTAGGCTATCCCCTCAGGCATCTCAAACTTAAGATGTTCACACCTTAATTCATAAAGTAGTTTCATAGTTTTGTTTACAGTTATTGGGGAGCTGGGTCTACCAGAGGAGAGTGAGCCCTAAGGGAGGATTATCCCGTCAATAATTTGCTACAGATTACATTTTAAACATCCATTCAGTTTTTCACTACACAGGCCAAAGAAAAATGTCAGTGAAAATTGTTACCCTATCTCCTTGGGATTTTCCAGGATCATCTTGTCAGAGTTTAGTGCTTCATTTGCATAGGAGACAATTGTATCAGTCAAGGTTTCCAGTGAGAGGCTGACGGTA
Source organism: Aethalodelphis obliquidens (assembly GCF_003676395.1). Classification (NCBI taxonomy): domain Eukaryota; kingdom Metazoa; phylum Chordata; class Mammalia; order Artiodactyla; family Delphinidae; genus Aethalodelphis; species Aethalodelphis obliquidens. The sequence goes on from NW_020837951.1 coordinate 52,348,917, forward strand.
CATGCAGATGGAACCTGGGGCCTGTTAATGCAGGAACCTTTACAAAGGTATGGGCAGGGTTCAGGGGAAACAAGAGTCTAGTGAAGCATCCCGGGTCAGCAATAGTAGAGGACCATTAGTACATGTAGACCTGAGAGCAGATCTCAGAACCCAGGAAAGTAGCCACAGAAGATGACGCCTCCCATTGCCCCCTCACCCTTCACCCCCCCACACACACACACGCACCCAAAATAACTGTGGTCTGAGGTGGAGGCATGCAGCCAATCAGATGTTCAACAAGGGAACGGACACCCCGACCTCACTATCCCTCACCCCCAGAATCCCTGCTGATGGCTGAGTTCCCTCTGGTATCAGTTGGAAGACAGAAGACAAGTGAGCTTACTAATACAGTCCAGGAACATCATCCTCCTTTGGGGCACAGAGCAAGGCACAGAAGAGTAGAGAATGGATCTGAGGCAGATGGAGAATTCCAGCCTGACAGTGTTCCATGCAACCCCATCTGTTCTTTGAGCCTTGTTTGTCCTTCTTACTCCCCTCTTGCCACTTATCCCCAGCGTGTGCTCCCATTTCCATCTACTAAATCAGTAACAGGATGGACAGCTAGCTTCAAAATACTCTAAGAGGGAAATAATAATGCTATAGCTCTACTAGATTTTGCCATGGGAAGAGATTAGAGTTTGTCTCTTAGATGGCACTAATTCTAAAAGAAATTGTGCGACCTTTCTTCTATATTTTTGTGTCATAATTAGAAGACCAAACCTGCTAAGAAGTGTACATAAATACACACACACACACACACACACACACATACACACACACTTAGAGGCTATTTAATCTTCACATATCTAATGAACTTTTTTATTTTTCTCTGATTTCCTTCTAAGACTTTATTTAATTGTTCTTTTTTTTTAATTAATTTATTTATTTATTTTATTTTTGGCTGCGTTGGGTCTTCGCTGCTGTGCGTGGGCTTCTTGTTGTGGTGGCTTCTCTTGTTGCGGAGCATGGGCTCTAGGCGCGCGGGCTTCAGTAGTTGTGGCACGTGGGCTTCAGTAGTTGTGGCTCGCGGGCTCTAGAGCGCAGGCTCGGTAGTTGTGGCACACAGGCTTAGTTGCTCTGTGGCATGTGGGATCTTCCCGGACCAGGGCTTGAACCCCTGCCCCCTGCATCGGCAGGCAGATTCCTAACCACGGCACCACCAGGGAAGCCCTGTGATCCCTCTTCTTAAAGAACTTACAGTTTAGTTGGGTGACAATATCACATCAAAATGGGGGGTAAATTTTGAAAGCAAAATGTTGTCAGAGACTCCATTCCAGTGGCATCTTTTCATTTGTTTCATGCCACAGCCCTTAAACTGGCAAGCATCCGTGAGACCATATGGGAGAAGACGCTGGGGTTGTGTATGTGCCACGGGTCATGATTGTTGTGATTATCAATTGATCTGATCTCAGAAACAGGCTCACATCCATCCCATTTCCCAGTCTCATGACACTGTGTCATGAGAGTAGCTCTCACTAGCTCCCACATTGAGCAGTTGCAACAGTCTCCTAATCCATTTCCTTGTTTATACTCAAGAGTATCTTCCTTTCATTCTCCCTAAATCCATTCTCTAGCATCTCTGTAATGATCTTTGTAAACATGAATCTGGTTGTCACGTTGCCCTTCTTAAATGCTTCACAGTTTCCTGTGTCCACCATGATAAGACTCATCAGTGAGTGCCGTGGTGATCTGATCCCTGCAGACTTAAAGACCCCCTTGCACCTACACCTTTCCATGGATTCTGCCATAGTGACCTCCTCTCGTACACCACATACAGCTTCTGTTTCATGCTTTAGTGCCTCCACCCCTTAGTGCATGGTGTCACTGGGCCTGAGCCAGTCTTCCCCTTTCCCTTCCTAACTCCACCCCCGTTCTGTAGGGCTAGCTCCACTTTTCTGTATCTGTCTCCAAACTGAAAGCACCATCATCTAGTCCCTGGACAATCACAGTAGCTTCCTAACTAGTCTCCACTTCACAGCTATTCTTCCCGCCTCCAGTCCATTCTTGACTGCCAGGACGGAGGTAACCATACCCCATACCCACTCTGCCCCCTTCCTATCATGCTTAGCATAAAGAACATAATCTTTATCAGGGCCTGTATAGGAAGCCCTCCCAGACCCTGTTTGTCTCTCCAGTCTCAACTCCCACTTAGGCAGCTTATTCCAACCACAGCAACCTTCCTTCATGCCCTTTAACATCTTGTTTCCTCCTGCCATTGCCACAGGTTTTGCACACGCTAGTCTCTCTCTGTCTCTCTCTTTTTTGGCCACGCCGCACCACTTGTGGGATGTTAGCTCCCCGAACAGGGATTGAACCCAGGCCCTCAGCAGTGAAAGCACAGAGTCCTAACCTAACTCCCCGTGCTAGTCTCTCTTGCTCCCCTTTCCTACTCATTCCACAGATCCCAGCTTAAGGATTACTTTCAGAAGGAGGCCTTCCCTCATCTCTGGTCTAGGTCAAGTTTTTATTCTGCACTTTCCTAGAAGACTCTTCCCTTTCTTTGTAGCACCTACCTCAGTCTGCAGGAATTCATAATTTATATCTGCCTTTGCCCCAAGTGCAAGTTCCAGGAGGGATGGATGGGCTCTGTTCATCATTGAACACCCAGCCTAGTACAGTAGCAAGCACAAAGGGGACACTCGCAAACTTTGAATCAATCACGCAGTCCTCCAAGGCTCTCTGCCTTCATGTGGAAAGCCCTACCACTGGTATCGCCATTATCACCTGGTCCCCTAGCAGCCCGTGTATGTGTTAGAGCCCACACCTTCGTTCTGTATTATTTTACTTGACAGTCCCTTGAGGACCTCAAAGGCCAGAAAGTGAAGCCGTATCTTAATCAACCCTACATCTACTACACCTAACACATGGGTAGTGAATAATACACTCAGCAATAAGTTTTTCTGAATTGAGATAAAATTCACATAACGTGGAAGGCACCATTTTAACCATTTTGAAGTGTATAACTCAGTGGTATTTATTACATTCGCAATGCTGTGCAGTCATCACTACCTAGTTTCAGAACATTTTCATCACCCCCAAAGGAAACCCCATATCCATTAAGCAGTCACTCCCCACTCTCCCCTGTCCCCAGCCCCTGGAAATCATGAATCTGCCTTCTGTCTCTCTAGATTTTCCTATACTGGACAGTTCAAATAAATGGAATGACATAGTATGTGGCCTTTTGTGTTTGGCCTCTTTCACTTAGCGTATGTTTTCAAGGTTTATCCATGTGATAACATGTATCGGTACTTCATTTTTATGGCTGAATAATACCCCATTGTGTAGATATATCACATTTTCTTTATCCATTCATCTGTTGATAGACATTTGGATTGCTTCTACCTTTTCACTATTGTGAATAGTGCTGCTACAAACTTACACGTACAAGTTTCTATTTGAATACCTGCTTTCAATTCTTTTGGGTATATGCTTAGGAATATAATTGCTGGGTCATATAACTGTATATTCAGCATATTGAAGAACTACCAAATGGTTTTCCACAGAGGTTGCACCATTCTACATTCCTGTCAGCAACGTATGAGGGTTCCAATTATTTTTCCACGTCCTCATTTTCTGTTTTGTTTTTGATTATTGTGTTTTTATTATTATTTTCTGTTATCTAACATTTTTAAATTACTCTTATAGCCATCCTGGTCAGTGTGAAGTGGTACCTCAGTGTGACTTTGATTTGCATTTCCCTAATGGCTAATGACGTTGAACGTCTTTTCATGTGCTTGTTGGTCACATATATCTTCCTTGGAGCAATGTCTATTCAAGGCCTTTGCCCGTTCTTTGATTGGGTTGTTTGTCTTTTTGTTGTTGGGTTGTAAGAGTTCTTTATGTATCCAGGATACTAGACCTTATCAGATATATGATTTGCAGATATTTTCTCCTATTCTTCAACTGTCTTTTTACTTTCTTGATAGTGCCTTTGAAGTACAAAGTTTTAAGTTTTGATGAGTTTCAGTTTGTCTATTTTTTGGTTTTGTTTCTTGTGCTTTTCATGTCATATCTAAGAAACCACTGGCAAATTCAAAGTCATAAAATAATTTAGTCCTGTGCTTTATTTCCCTACAGTTCTTTTGCATTCTAAAATTCTACAATTCCAAATATTATCGACCACCACCTCACCTACTGGATGCAAAGAACTGCTGGGATTTCAGGGGAAACTAGATATTACAGACCCAATTATTAGAATGGACTTTACTTAAAGGCATTATTTTAGTGTTCAGGTTGGGTCCCAAATCTAAGCTTCACTAAGGAGTGCCAGGATGGAATTTATTTATAATTAGACTGACAGATTTAAAATAAAAGTCTTTAAATATATATACCAAGGTAACTTAAAGGACCTCTAAATAAAATACTTAAAGCAAAATTTCAAGTGCATGAAGGCTATTAATATACTTTTAGAAAAGCTGGGGAAAAACATCTGACAAATGCCAAGCAGTGCCTGGAGTAAAGAATGCAACGTTATTTGTGTAGGGGGAAATGTTAACAAATGCTACAAACAGTTGTGAACTGAATACAGGGAAAGCCATCCCAGATAATAGGAAAAGGAAAAAACTTAGTTTGTAGTTGAACCCAAAGAAATAGAAGATGAAAACTTGCCCTATACACAGTAAATGCTCAGTAAAGAGTTTGTTGGATGTGAAATGAAGTTCCTAGAAGAACAAATGAATACCCTGCACAGAATAAGTGCTGAACAATGTGTTTGTTGAACACAAAATCAAACTCCAGGAGAAAAAAGTGAATGTGATGGGACCAATATAAATGTAAAGTCATTAAGAAACGAAATTTCAACATAGATTACTGATAAGGAAGAAGTAAGTAACTACATTTCAGAGAGTAGCATTTCTGAAAAGAAACAAAAGGAAAGGAAGAGGGAGGGAAGGAAGGAAGGAAGGAAGGGAGGAAACTTACAAGCCCATAGACACAGAATAGGGGCCAAAAGTATTCAATGGAAAACAATTATTCACATCACAGAGATATAGCCATTTACTACAGGTGGAAGAAAACCCAGCAATCATGTGCTAATAGTCTAGGATTAAGCTTATTGAAATATGTCAACTTAGAGTAAACATACCGTTTCCTCTCCTTTCTTGTCCTCTCCTTTCCTCTTCTCTCCACAGCTTTCCTATCTCCCTTTTGTACACTAAAGAATCTTTTAGCAATAGTAAGAAAGGAGACAAAGATTGTAAGTAAGGATACGAATGTGGGAGTAGTATTGTTCATAACCAATAGAGCTAACGGTTGTTCATACACACTCCAGTTTTCTATTTGTTTAATTAATGCAGAGAGGTCAAATAGAAACCCTTAAAAATGTTCTATATTATGATTGTTGTGGTGGTTTCAATACTGTAGAGGTTTGTCAAAACTCATTGAATTTTACACTTAAGTGTACGTTACATCTTAATAAAACTGACAAGAAGGAAACGGAAATGTCAGCCATAAGTAGGTTAACTGTAGTTCAGGGAGAAATGGGCTACTGACTTCACGCTGGAGAGAGGGATTTACCAAGCTTGGAGGTCCTGCAAGATAGCTTTCACTGTGGAAAACGTGGAGAGAAAGAGAGACCTATTAACAAGGATGCTGCAGAGTTTAAGCAGATTCTGCAGTCTCTGGTCTCATCCTGGAAACAAAGTCCTATATTTTAGAGCAAAAATGAGATTAATAGCAACAACTGGAATTCAAGGGATTTTGAAAATTATGAACATGGGATCAAGGTGGTGTATGACAGAAATTATTCTTAGCTTTTTGTTTAATAACATACATGCTTTTAATGAAGATAGGGTGACTACTATCAAAAAATTAAAACCCCAGAAACTAACAAGTGCTAGGAAGGATGTAGAGAAGTTGGAATCCTTATGCACTGCTAGTGGGAAGGTAAAATGGTGTACAAAGAAAAGCATACTGTTATGGAAAACAGTATTGTGGTTCCTAAAAACAATTAAAATTAGAATCACCATATGATCCAGCAATTCCACTGCTAATCCAGAAGAGTTGAAATCAGGAACTGGAACAGATATTTGCACACCAATTTTCATAGAATTATTTGGAAGCCCAAAAGCAGAAGCAACCTAAGTGTCCATCAATGGATGAACAAATAAACAAAATGTGGTATGTACATACCATGGCATATCATTCAGCTTTGAAAAGGAAGGAAATCCTGTTAAATGATTCAACCTGGATGAATCTTGAGGACATTATGCTAAGTGAAATCAGCCATTCATCAAAGACAAATACTGTATGATTCCACCTAGTAAGAGTAGTCCCATTCAAAGCAACCAAAAGTAGAAGGGCGGTTGCCAGAGCCAGGGCAGGGAAAGAGGAGAAAGGGTAGGAAAAAGATTGGGAGAGACTTCCATTTTCTCAAAATAGGGTGAATTCAAGCAGCCATTCGCATGGGATTGTAGCCTCAGTGTTTCACGGTCTCCTGTGTTCCTCCAACAGCAAAAGGAGGCTCTTCATAATCTGAAACTCCCCTAACGGTTGAAGATGACTTTAGGTGTGGCATTCAGGAAAGAAGTAACAAAATAATAACAACAGGAGGAAAGGAACAACGGAGAAAATAACTGAGAAGGGAATAAAATTTGCAAAAGTAAAATTAGAAACCATTTCCTGAGTGGGAGAAGAAAATGAAGAATTCAGAATTTGTAAAAGAGATGGGTGACAGGGATTTCCCTGGTGGTCCAGTGGTAAGGACTCTGTGCTTCCACTGCAAGGAACATGGGTTCGATCCCTGGTCAGGGAACTAAGATCCCGCATGGCACAGCCAAAAAAAAAAAAAAAATTGAGGAGTGACAGAACAGCTGAGCAAGAAAGGAGAACATTCTAGAGAAAAATGCTGGGACCTGGGGGTTCCAGCTGAGGAACTGAGTAGTTGGCTAGTCAATTTTTGGTTTAAAGATGGAAAAACACCCTGTTTTCTATGTAGCAAATGTTTATTGCCTGAGTAGTAGTTCTGATGAAACACCCTGAAAATTACAATATTTGTAAGCAGATATTTTATAAGTAGAAGTCATGGGAGTACTGATAGAAATAAAAAAGCAGAAAGTCTTACCGTTCAGAGTCATATATTTTGGGATTCTTTTTAATAAAAAATTCTTATCTCTTTTGTGTCAGGAAGAACACCAGGGAATAAAATTATTTTGAAAAGAGGCTAGGTGAAGTACAATTCATATCCCCCCCAAAAGTGGGCAATAAGTAATTGTATCTGAATAAACTTTCATATCTAGTTGTTTGAGTAGTTACTTAAGCCTTTCTTAAAATGATTATTATTCAGGGGAAATTATTCAGCTGGGATTATCCTTACTTTTTATAGCACTTTTCTTTCCTGGTATGTGGCTTTTAGCCAGTCCTCTGATTCTTAGAATGCTCCAAAAAAAAAGATGAATTAAGGAAAAGGAAAGAAATTCAAATAAGTCAATGGGGCTGCTTGGCAGTAGCGAACATAAAACATGTGATTAGGAAGAGGATGAAATGAACTAAAATCACGGCAACTGCCTTTTTCAATAGTACTTGCTATTTCTATCCTCCATTTCCATGGAAGAAGGCAAACTAAAATGGTATGACAAAAATAGCTAATATTAAAAAAAAAAGCTAATATTCCTCAAACTAAGCATATGATATACCAGGGCCATTTTTAAGTGCTTTTATGTATTAACTCATAATCTTCACAACAACCCTGTAAGGAAGGTACCCTGAAAGAGTCCATTGTTGAAGTTTCAGGAACCTTGTGAGCCTATTAGCAGCTTGGAATCATCCACTGTGGGAATATTTACACCTTGGAAATCGACATATATTACAAATCAGGACTTTTGAGGGGAGAGTGAGTTTTTAAACATTTTCTAGAGTACTACTGCTATGGTCCTTCTTTCACAGCTGGGAAAACTGGGCCCAAAGAAAGGTAAATTTTCCATGGTCATGCAACTAGTAGTTGCACCACTTGGGAGCCCAAACGTTAACCATCGTACCAAACTGCTTATGATACGACTAAAATGCATTGGTTGGATTTACAAAGCCTAGGGCTCTAATTTGGAATCTTCTATGATCCACTGTTTAAGCTGTCTTGAGTCTCAAGACATTTTCTAATAGAGATGTTACAATCTAAGAATGTTTCATATTTATCTCGGCTGTATCATAAATGAAACAGATTATGTGAAAATGCAAAATAGTCCTGATTATCCCCTCCCATCCTTCCTCCCTCCCTCCTTTCTTCCTTCCAAAGTTTATGTCTTTGCAATTGGAGTAGAATGTTTGTAAATCTCTTAGGACTTTTGGCAGCATTTAAGGAGGACCACAGTGAATTTTCTCACTAATCCTCCTGTACTGCTTTCCTCATTATGTTAGAAAGCAGAACAGATGTGCTGACAGTGGGTATCATCATCATCATTAATAAATATTTATTGAGTATGCCCTTTGTGCTGAGCTCTGAGGACACAGAGAGGTAGAAGATACGGTCCTAGAGCTTGTCCAACAGGTGGCTCAAGTAACAAGTACAAATTGTTAAAAAGAGAGAAGAGAGTAACCACAGTGGGTGGGTCAGCTGGAGAACACTTTTGGGGGGAGGAAATAGCACCTGGGCTAAAGGAAGCGTCAAAGGGAACATGGGTATTATAGGCAGGAAGAATAGTTTGAAGGAAGGCACTGGGAAAATTATATTTCCGTGTGCAATAATGAGTGGTACCATTTGGCCTAAGGAAAGGTTCTATAATAGATGATGAGGCTGGAAAGGATGGATTAATCCTTAAACATGGATTCCCTGTTTAAGGAAGGGCCTTTGAGCTTGACTAAGGAGCCTGGACTTCGTCTTTTGAACAATGAGGAATCACCCAAGGTTCTTAAGCATACAAAAGATGGGTAAAGTAGTGCCATGAATAAGATTAAAGTTAGCCAGGTGTGTAGAATGAACTGGTGGAGAAAATTACTGGAAACAGAGATAACAGTAAAACAATAATCTATTGCGAAAACTTTTTCAACAAGAAAAATCCTATGGAATAATTCGAATTGTAAGCAAGATACTACTAGAATTACAGACTGTGATTACAAGGGTACAAAAACATATACACTAGGAAAGACTAGGAAGAATGGCAACTTAATTCTAAGAGATTGGGTCCAGCTGGTGGAATTATGGGTTTTTTTTTTCTTTAATCAAATTTTTGCTAATGTGATCATAGTTTGTCATTACAAAAGCTGCACTAAATTTAAAAAATTGAAAGAAAAAGAGGTGCTTGAAGGAGATAGTAATTTTAGATGAAATGATGACTTATGCTTTAGACTTAGTAAGAGAAAGGGAAACCACTCCGATGGCTTTGGGGCAGCTGGAGATACGGAATAGAAATTTGGGGGAGCGGTCAACACTTGACACTGTTTTGTGAGCCATAGATGCTTCTGTCTACAGCTCTAGCAACAGCTGTCTCTTCACCAGGGCCCTAACTGAGAGCCATGATGGTTTCAGATTTTATAAGAACACCCTGGTCTCTGGGCTCTGTTAATTCTGCCTCATCCCTTGTCTCCCCCAGTTTAGGGGTAATAGTGACTTCTTACTGTTGCTACTCTCAATTCACAAATAATGAAATTTGACTTCTCAGCTCTTCCATTACCTGTGTACCAATTTCCTGAATTAAATTCCTCAGTTTTCCTAGTTGGACCCTGACTGATACAATTCATTATGTACCTAAGTATGTGTATATTGGGTCATGATATATAATACATTTCACACTGAGAGTAGTTGTTAAAACAGTTGGAAAGCCACAGTCTAGGAAAATAAATTTGACAACATGCCGGCTAGTGCCGGGTTTATTTCTACAGTTGGGTTTTGATGGCTATTACTGATGTGAAGAACATGAACTAGGAGACTTTTCTTTTCTTTTAAAAAGGGAAACAGTGTAGTATAGTAGAAGGTATCCTGACTGGGAGTGAGGAGACCAAGATTCTAATCTTTCTGGGTGGCCATGAGCAGGCCATTCAATCATGTGTTCTAGTATATGATGCTTACTTTGTGCATGGAAACAGAGGTCCTGAGATTGGTATGTATTTTTTAAACCAGGGTCTACTCTAAGAAGTTATAGTGTTAGCATTCCAAGTCAGACATTGGTATATAGTTCGTGACAGCTCATGTGACCAGTGATATTAGTGTTTGTAGGCTGTTTGAAAGATTAGTCATTATTTATCGAATGATTAACATTAATGAATTGATTAATTAATATTAAATAATGGTTAATTATTAATGATTACCTAGATCATTAAATTATGTTCTCACTATTTATTTTCCTCAGTTGATGAGTAATTATTATGTTAGTTTTAGAAATAATAGCTCAGCCTTTTGGTCTCAAGTTCTTAGGAAAATAATCAGCATTGATAGGGGCTGTGGACCTGCAGAATATCAGGTAGTGGTGGTTACAGTCATTATTGTCAGTAAATAAATCACAGCATAAAATGAGGTGTCACTTAAAAGGCAAAAGCCCCTGATAGGTAGATATATTTTTTAAGTAGTTCGACAAAATATAGGAAAAGTGTGAAGTGTCAGCTTCTTTAACAGTCAGACGTATCCCCAAACCCTAAGTCCTAAGTATTAAACAGACAAAAAATGTTGTATGTTATGATGTTTTTTATCAGCAAATCCCTTACTTTCTCCCATATTTAAGGAAAGTCTATTACCAAAAGGCCACTAATAGTCTTCAAAATAGTAAAATTCCAGCAGACATCACAATGTCTCTGATAAGATAAGCAAATGAATATGCACGACCCCAGACCAAATGTGAGTGTTCCCTTTATGTCCAACCCTCATTGAAGTCACTGACTGTTCATCTGAGTTTATCTGAAGGGAAGATAAAAGCTTCCTGCCCAGCATTAAACCTTGCCCCATGCAAAATCCAGATGCTTACAACCCTTTCACTAAACTTTTTATACTTGTTTTATATATTCATCACTTTCTGGCTGGTAATATCATTGAAAACTAAAATAAAGCCATATTGTTGTGGGATCTATTTTATCCCTACCTGTGGAGAGATCAATTTTTTTTCCCCCTCAAAGCAGATTATTTATCTCAAATTCTTTAAAGAGTCATCTAAGGTAATTTTAGTGGTTATTTCTGTTTTTATATGTTCCTGGCTTATTTTCTACTCCTGTCTTGAATTATATAGAACTTCAAATATAGGAAAGTGACTGAAATAAGAAAACAGAAGGTTGCGCTTTTGTGTACTGAACTTGAAGTAAGAATCTGGTGGGGGACGTAATGCAGGTCACGCTGGAAAACGGTTGCACACAAATAAAAGGCAGTGGATGGTAACTGAAGAGATAAGGCCTGTAGCAGCTGAAGGTGGTCTAAAAGTAAAAGGCTGCAATAAAATCTAATAAAACAGCATGTGAGATGGATACGGCATATTCTGCTACCGTGGCATTTAGTTGAGGGGCTTGGAGATGAGATACAGTGTCACAATGGTACAGAAGCACATTATCACTCAGAGAAACACAGTACCCATCAAAGGGAAGTAAGGACAATGGCCTGCCAAACAAAAGTTAAAATATGTGAACAATTTATGACAATAACAAAATTTTAGACCATGGTTTCATGTTCTGATTCCTAATGTACAACTGCCCAGAGATGTGTCAAAGCCTCAAAGACATGTTGATGACAACATTTATAAAATCCTTTCTTGTCCAGTCAACAATATATAATGGAGTATTATTGAGAAAATCCTTCAGAATGAAATTATCCTGCCTTTGGGCAGTTAGGATGCATTTGAATTATGTAGAGAAATATTGAGTTCTATAAAGTGTTTTTAAGGACAGACATGTTTGGACATATGAAATGTACACACTTAGTTTTATAAAAATTATGAGAAAGATTAATTTCTTACCAGAAAAGTATTCTAGGTCATTGATGCTGCTGACGCCTCTGTATCAGTAATTCTTACCTCCTTTGAGAAAAATCCCTTTGAGAACCTGATGAAATGTAAGGACTCTCTCCGTAGAAAGTGCACATTAGCATGAGCACGAAATTTCGAACACAGTTTTCAAGGGATTCTCAAATGCTCTGAAGATCATTTATATTCCACCCTCCTCCTGCCCCATAATGGGTTAGAACTTTGCATTTATGACAAATTATTGGGCAGTTTTTACATGAGCAATGTAGATCAGTCTAAGCCTGGACTTTTATCAAGTTGGGTTAAAAATTCTGACTTCATCATTTAGTCATCTCCAAGTTGTCTGATCACATTCTTCTTGCAGTTAAAAAAGCGGGGGGGCTCCCTGGTGGCGCAGTGGTTGAGAGTCCACCTGCCGATGCAGGGGACACGGGTTCGTGCCCCGGTTCGGGAAGATCCCACATGCCGCGGAGCGGCTGGGCCCGTGAGCCATGGCCGCTGAGCCTGCACGTCCGGAGCCTGTGCTCTGCAACGGGAGAGGCCACAGCAGAGAGGCCTGCGTACCGCAAAAAAAAAAAAAAAAAAAAAAAAAAGGGGGGGGGGCGGGAAACAATAGATGGAGCATGAGTTATGTATATTTATTCATAATACACGTGTTCGGTATTAATATATCAAGTGCATTAAAAAACACAAAATAGAAGGTATAACAGAATGAGAGTGAAATGATAGAAAAAATTTAAATATCTTGCTAATCATGATTCTGTCATAGAGTCACTAGCTAATATCTCAAGGCAAAATACATGCTTAGGTCAGAATTCATCATTATTGATGGCTAACATATATCTAAATTTCAAGTACTCTTGTATAACTGTGAATATTTTGACCTATTTCTTGTCAGATCTACCTAGACCATCACCGTTTTCACTTGTCAGTGTCTCTGGCAAAGAACTCTTAGAGGTTAAAGTGGCAGATTTGATCCTGATTTGATCCTTGCATTATCGGATTTATCTCAGTCTTCAATTTCTTTGAAGGAATCTTTTTGTTTTTGCGGTACGCGGGCCTCTCACTGTTGTGGCCTCTCCCGTTGCGGAGCACAGGCTCCGGATGCGCAGGCTCAGCGGCCATGGCTCAAGGGCCCAGCCACTCCGCAGCATGTGGGATCTTCCCGGACCGGGGCACGAACTCGTGTCCCCTGCATCAGCAGGTGGACTCTCAACCACTGCGCCACCAGGGAAGCCCTCTTCGAAGGAATCTTTTAAAGCCACTTGTTTTTCGAATATGAGGGTTGACTGGTTAAAACCAAATAACATAATCTGTGGAAACTGTAAACTTCAGGCAATGTCAAGGCCTTGAAAGCGAAAGAACCAGAGGGGGGCACCACCGTCACCCCCTGCCTGTGGCCCTTCTCTTCTGTTAAGTATCCTCAGATACAGTATTTGGTGTGTGACCCGTTTACTGGGGACCATGTAAAGGTGCTAGGGTAAATGAGTATAATAAACATTTACAAAGCTCTTTTTTTCTTTTTTGGTCATTACATTTTTTTAATCATTAAAGGAAAAAGATCATTAAAAGAAATCATTAAAGGAAAAAGAAATAAAATTTCTAACATTCTTCCCAAATCACAATGAATTGCCTTGCTCACTCCACTTGGGAGAGGCCTGCCTTAGGCAAATTACTTACTGCCTCTCAGTTTCTTCATCTGTAAAATAGGGATAATACCATATATCTCATAGGTTTAAATGGATTAAATGGCATATGTAAAAGTATGTACACCAGCAGATACTAGCGTATGATTTAAGGAGAAATAAAAGGGAGCTGCTATTACGATTATTACTACTCTATTTCACAGGTGCCACGTATGTACCCATGTTATTCCTAGCCTAATTTAAAAGCCAAACAAAACCTTCTCTCCGTGCTCTTTATATGATAGCAAGAGCTGTAGCTTCTCCTTACCTCCCACCTACCCCCTCACCCCCAAAAACAAAACAAAACAAACACCAAAAACATATCAGCCTTTTCAGCTTAGAAAAATAACTTAAAGATTCTGAACACTTAGTAATCTTGTTCAGTAGCATAATTACCAATAGCTAAGAACTTAGCTAATTACCTGCTGAATTCTAGATGTTAGATCATTTTAATATATATCTCTCATTCTTTCATTCAACAACAAAAAATTTTTTTAAACAACATACAATGTTCTAGGCATCTGGCTAATTGCTGAGGTTTCAAAGATGAACTGAACTTGCTCTACACCCTCCAGGCACTAACCAACTAGTGGAGGATACCAAACAAATAATTGCATCAAAGTAACAAGTGCTATTATGGTACACACCGGTTGCTAAAGGAGCAGAGGAGGACTAGTGGTTTCCTTTGCCTGGGGAGGGCACAGAGGGCAAGGAGGACCCCTGGAAGGTACCTGGGCTATAAACTGAGTTTTGGAGGATGTGGGTTGGGAACTTGCATTTCATTGAGAGGGAAGTAGTGTATCCAATATGGCCCTTTAGGAGCCAGCAGATAAACCAGGTTTCCTGAGCTCAAGCATTTGGGGCAGATCGATCGATAAGGCTGGCAGAGAGCTGTCCATGCACAGCCTTGGCTGATATGCTAAGAGGTCTGAAATTTATCATAGAATGGATTGGGAATAGACAGAGGCTTTTAACCTAGAGAATGATATGATTCCAAAGCGAAGTGGGGTGGTGTTTTGAAGGACTGGTTGTGGAGAAACTAAATTTTTTGACTGATGATTAGAAAAAAGGAGAGAGAGGAGTGTTTATTTCAGTACTAAATCGACTTGCTAATTCTAAACTCTTCACTCAATTAAATGTCGGTTGATTCACTTTGTCAAAGTTTATTCCCCATTACCGTAGATCAAGTCCTCATTCCTTAAATGGTCTTACTTGCTCCTGTTTGAAGCTAGGCCACATTTCAGCCAGCACGAACAGTTTGCCGAGTGAAACTAGAAGTCTCCTGGCTTTGTGCATGGAATCTGGGCGGGGGGGGGTTATTGTAGCTAGATGTCAATTTTCAAACCCCAAATTTACTCTATACAAGACGTCAACCACGGCTGACTTACATAACAAGTGAACACGGCCATACAGACCTGAAAAAATGACTTCTCTCCCTTAATGCCAAACTAGAAAGAGAAAAGCAAGTTCAGAGAACACACTGTGACTCATCAAAGTCCAAAAGGAAAAGCTTCATGTGAACCTAGCATCCTGTGCAGCTTCCTGGAGTCCTTCTAGCCTCCAACCCTATTTGCTTTTGTGTGATTTTCTGCAAAACAAAAGAATCCTATCATTTATTTTCCTCCTTAATAGCTATTGTTAAATTTTGCTTTCCTTCGGAGATGAAACTCACACTATATGTTCTACAATCTTCTTTTTGTACTGAGTGAATGGCGCTGCCTTTTCATTTCTCCTGAACGTAGGCTTTATTTTATAAAATTCCTACTTGCTGTGGTGCAAGCTACAAACAAGACGATTCTTTAGAGGAAAGACCTGAAGGGAGAAGGTGGTGCTTTCTTAGACCAATGTGAAGGGAAAGGGAGCTGTCATATCTATATTTAATCTCTGCTCCCAGTGAAGGATTTGATTTTTCCATACCCACAGTTGTGCATATAATGCATGGATAGCAATCCCTCCAAGTACTGCATCAAAATTTTATATGAACTGAAGAATAAACACATGTAACAAAGGGAGTGTTTTCTTCTTTACTTTCCATCTGACAAAATGCCAGGAGGAATGGCTAGTCTCTGCCTCTAGTGTCTCACTAAGATGATCGTTCTCTCTTTGAAATTTGGCATGGCAGGTGAAGGTGGAATCTTAAAGGGATAAAGGGCACTTATTCACAAGGGAATAAAGATGAAGTCATCCGTTTCTGAAAATTGGCATGTGAGGTTGGCATGCCAGGGAAACAGATTAAACCCCCCTCACCCAAATGAAAACCTTATATTACCTAATGTATTAAGCGTCACCATTAGTTAAAGCCCTTTTATAGACAACTAGGTTATCTGGCTGTATTATTAGTTGTAATTTATTAGGCAGTTGGAAGTTATACTTTTTACTACATTACTCATTTTGTTTAAGATTTCTCACCTAATTAATAGTTATACTGGCATATCCTCAGGCAGAAAAGCAAGTTATTACAATAGATTCTTCAGGGCATACTATATTCTACTTCTTTTAGATGTGTTATCTTTTGTTGAACACTGGTCCACTTTGGGATAGACAGAAAATTATGAAGCTCAGGTTAACAAGCAAGTAGCAAAGCCTTAGAAAACTGCAGGGTGCACGATCCTTGACACTCCGAGCCACCTGGAAATGGTGCCCTTGCAGACTCTTCTTCCACCAGCAATGGACCAGCAACATAAACAATTCTTGCCACTTAATGACCACATGCAGCACGTTGCAGCAGTGTTCTTTCCACAGCTTCTTGTCTTCAATGTATCCACTGCATAGTTTTTTAAGCGTCCTAGAACTGTATTTCAGACCCAGTTGCTCAAATAGAGGCAATTTTGCAACAGTAAAATGGTGTTAAAATAGGATTTTACTCTAGGGGGGAAAACTCCTCAACCAAATAGTCACAGTGCACTTTGCATGACTAATTTAAGCCATTACATTACAAAATCAGGGATAAATCATACTTTTTCATAACACTACCATATAGGAACAGTTTTAAGAGTCAAGCACCTACATTCACGTGAGGCTAAAATAATAGGCCCCGATTTAAAATCTAACATTCTTTCACACTTCGTAAAACTAAAAATAAAATTGTCTCTGCAAACACTGACCTATTCGTCCAGCCGAAGTACTGTATTTCAAGGAAAATGGGAACAAGAGGTCTCAAAACCGCCAAGTGCCAGCAGTTGGCTGTTTGCAGCCTTAACTGGTCTTAAATGTGGGGTGGAGGCGAAGAGACTTCGGACAGGAGAGAAAGAGAGATTTATTACCCTTCTTAAATCAAAAGCAGATTCCATGCTTCAACTGCCCCCTGACCCTCCCTCCCCGCCCCCACGAGGTTGTTTCCTCCTATTTTGGGTATATATTTTACACGAAGATGACAGGTGAGGTAAGGTTAAAGTGCTGTGTCTGATCCACAAGGGGTTAGGGCGGGTTTATTTATTTATAAGGCGTTCAGCCTCCCGGCTGTTTTTCCCTCATTGGCATTTGGAAGCTTGCAGTTCTTTAGAAAAGAGACAGATTTGGCAGGAATGTTCTTTGTGCCCGCCTTCCTTTTTACGGGGGGGAGAAAGAGAGATTTATAATTACAGCCTTGGGGGGTGGGGCAGGGTAGGGGAGAAAAAGTTTCGGGCAGCACGTCGATGCCTGTTTTTTCTCATGGTCAACGCTGTGCCACAAACAGCTTTGGTGCCACTCGGAGCCCTCCCCTCGTCCCCTCCCTTTCCCTCTGCAGGCTCGCTCTGGCAGGCGGAGGCGCAGTTAAATTCCAGCACCTTCTTCACATAACCCCAAACTACTACGCGCTATTACTACGGCTGCCCTCCCTTTCGCTTTGCCTCCTCCGCTTCCCAGCCTCCCGAGAGGAGCCCAGCAGCGGCCCTGGAAGACCGCCGGGAAGGGATAACGGGCGCCCAACTCCATCAGGTCGCCGGGCTTTCTGCGTCCTGCGCAGTTTCTCTGTTCCACGCACAAACACGGCCAGAGACTCGGCGCCTTGCAGACACACACGGATCCACGCATACAGTAGAGCTGTCTCGATCCACATTCTTGCACACCGCCCCCTCCTCCCCTCCGAGCTTTGGGAGTCGCTGAGCGGGGCGAGTGACAGGCGCGTCCCGCCAACCCGCGCCCAGGCGGGCAGGGAAGAGCGGCGCACGGGGCCAACTGCGGCGCGCCTTCCGGCGCCGGTGGAGGCGGTGAGGGTGGGACGCGGGGCGGAGCCGGAGTTTAGGAAGAGGAGGGGATGGCTGTCATCAATGAAGTCATATTCATAATCTAGTCCTCTCTCCCTCTGTTTCTGTACTCCGGGTGACTCACAGAGGGAAGAGATTCAGCCAGCACACTCCTCGAGAACAAGGTAAATATAACTTACAACTGCTTTCTCCTCTTTCCCCTCCCTCCGGCCTCCGGGCTGCAGCCGCGGCACAAACCCTTCCGGCACCGCGCCGCCTTCGCCGGGGATTATTCATTATTATCCTAATTATTATTTATTGTGCATGCACGGAGACCAAAACAAACAGGCGGGCCAATCGCTACAACAAAAAAAGCCCGCCTCCTCCCTGCGGGCCTCAGGTGGAATGCTCTAACAGCAGCTCCCGCGAGGCGGTGGGAGAAACCGGAAAGTTTCAGCCGAACCTTGCTGTTCTAATAATAACAGTAATAATGACTACTTCAAGGAGGCAAGGGGAGGAACATCCCAACAAACCACAGCCTTGACCCTAGGTAGGCAGTCAGCGCTGCGCTGCTAACTCCAGGTTGCAACACACACACACTCGGCAAGGTTGCAATCCCCCCATTCCCATAAAAGCTAGGGTGGCGGGGGGTTGGCAGGAGGACCGGGAAGGAGGATGGAAACGCGACAGTTCTTCCAGAGCAGTCTTCCCCGGAAGAGTTGGAAGGCGAGCGGGAGAGGAGGGCGAGGAGCCCGGGCTGGCGGCGGGGCGCCAACGAACGCGGCTGCCACCCGCTTCCCTGGGACTTGTTTAAAGGGCTCCGGCTGCGGAGACGCAAGCGGATCGCGGCGGGAGAAGCCGAAGCTGGCGCGCCGAAGCGGCGGCAGCCGACGCCACGGGGCCGGTGCGTGCGGCGTCGGAGGTGTCACCTCCACTTCGCGCGTTCCCTCGGGCGGGGATGGGGGCGCTGACCGGTAGGCAGGCCTTTAGGCAAAGGGGCTCCGGGTGGGCAGGGGGCTGCTGCGCCCGGGGCACTGCGGACGTCCCTGCCCCTGGTACCTGGCGGCCGCGCGGGCTCGGGTGTTGAAGTTCGGGGTGTCCGGCCCGGACCGCACTGCTGGGAGGGAGGGAGGAGGTCCCGAAGAAGGAGGTCGGAGGTGCCTGCCGGGCTCAGTTACCCTGCCCTCCCCCTTCCCGGGTTTGTTTTCTTTTGCTTTGCGTCTTCCCCTAGCTCGAGATGCGGAAACCGCGGGCGTGGGTCGCCCGCTATCATCCGGGTGCTAGGGGAGCCACCGTGGCTGCGGGCCGGGGAGGCCATGATCCGGATAATCCTCTCTGCCTGACTGTCACAAACAGGACCCGCGCGCACCCGGGCAGCGGCCGTGGCGTTCGCCGGAGAAGGGGAAGGGCTGCGGGGGGTGGGGGGGAGGAATGGGGGGGCTGGCGAGGGCGGGGGGCGGGGGTGACCGGGAGAGAGCCTCCCCCCAACGATGACACGCACCTCTTCCTTCTCACTCCTTGCTTTCGAGTTTGCTTTATTCCCATCCCAACCTGGTTTACTCCTTTCTCTGCTTCCCCCCTCCATCTAGCCGTCTTCCCTTCCCCCGTTTGTTTTGCAAAACACGGCCATGCCATCTGCAAAGGTGTCGCGATGCACTTCCCCAAATAACCAGTCCGGCGCGCCAGCCCCTAGTCGCCCTCCGTTTGCGGGCGCACACCGAGGCCTCGCAGCCTGGGCGCAGTTGCACCGCGCGGGGCGGGGCGCAGCGGTGCGGGCTCCGGGGGACACCCGCTCCCGGGTCCCGGCGCTCGGCCGGTTTCCGGTACACGCGGGGAAATCGCCTCCCGCCAGTGTCTGCGCGCTCGCCCCCGCCTCCGCCGCCTGGATTGCATTATTATTTTTATCCGGGTTGCAGTTTGCAGCGGATCCCGGTGAGCAAGGGGCTGGCCGGACTGCTGGGGGGTGGAGGTGGGGGGGCGGGCGGAGGGAAGTTGGACGTGGATCAGGCAGAAAAAAAAAAGTTTGGCGGGGAGGCTAAGTAGGGGGGGGGGGGGGGAGGGGGCAGCGAGCTCCCGCAGCTCGCGTCTCGGCGCCCTCGGGGCCGGCGCGAGTGTGGCTGCGCGGGAGTGTGAGTGCGTGAGTGCGCGCCGGGGCCGGTGCGTCGCGAGCAGCGGCGCGGGCAGCCGGTCCTGCCCGCGCCCTGCCCGGGAGCCGGGGGAGGACAAGGCGAGATTTGGTGGCGGGGGCTGGGGTGGGGTGGGGGGTTGGCGTGTGCGTGTGGCTGACTGTGAGTGTGAGTGTGCGCGCGCGAGCGGCAGAGAATCAGGAAGTCACAGCAGCGAAGCGCACACAGACATGTTTGATCGCCGTGACATGACGCGCGCGAGGGAGGAAGCGGCAGCGGCGGCCGGGGCCGGGCCGCGGACTCTGGCGCCGGCCTAGGGCTCGGGCGGGGAAGACCCGCTCTGGGCTGCCGGCCGCGCTGCCACTGCAGGCTCGGCGAGCCCCGCGCCTCTTTTTGTTCCGTGTCCCCCAGGTAAGGATTACTGCGCCGCCACCGCCCGCCCTGTGCAGAGCTTTCCAGCTCTTTCCCTGCCGGCCCCCTCCGGTCTCCCGGCTCGCCGCGCCTGTAAAGTCAGGCAGGCGGGGGAAGCCGGCTCCCGACCCTCCGATCGATCGCGTGGAAAACTTTCCAGCGGGAGGCACCGCGAGGGGAAGAAGAAGGCCTTGCTGGCTGCTGTCCCTTGTCAGTTCTTCTCCGGGTCTGGGGAGTGGAGTCGCTGCGCCTTGGGGCCGTTGCACATGCAAACTTCGGGCCTAAACGTGCCTCCAACTCTCGCAGTATTTACTCCAACAATAAAATAAATATTCAGAGTCGTCCACTTGGTCCTGCCAGGCGCTTAGATTTTTTAAGAGCAGGAGACAGGCTGGGGAGTCGAGGGAAGTGGGGCTGTTGTGCCGAATCCATTTCTTCTTTAATGTCTGCAGCGGGTGTTATGTAACTTTAGTAGCACATGGGTGCAAAGCCCATACTGGGCTTCCCCCCTCCTTTGTTTATATAACTTTTGGGAGAGTTTTGCAAGGTTGTCCCTTTTCTTTCTTTCTTTCTTTTCTCCTCCTTAACCTGACGGAGGTTGGTGCTTTTGAAAAAGCAAAGCGACCCGGGTCGGTATTTTATGGAGAGGTGTCATCCTTATCTCCTGGTTATTAGGTAGGCTGTGTTCCTAACTATGTGTGATGTTAGAGCATAAGGAAGACATTAAGGATACACGTTTGTCTACCGCACTGAGTGGTTATTTTTAACGTCTATGCGTTACCAATAGCAGAGTTCAAATTTAAACTTCCATTTCAAAGGACTTTTTAATTTACACCTGGCTGTTGGAAGAGAATGCTTGTAGGAACAGAAAGATTGTTGCTTGAGTGCTGAGTGGAAGAAAATTCCTGTCTGACCATGTACGTAAGACTCAGAAACCTCTGAGATCTGTACTGAAATAAAAGCCATGCCCAGTGTTACATGTGCGTGTAGACTTATATATGCACATTCAAATGTTTCAGTGATATTTTCCACCATTTTTTGGGGGGACCACTACCCCAGTCTTGTTTGCCTACACTAGACTTGCTAGGCTTCTAGCCTACTTCTAGCTCACTGGTGAAGTGTTAAGAGGTGTGGCAGGTTTGAATCCAAGTTGGTGCATTGTTATGCAAATAGAACACACTTTCTCTTTTAAGAATCTAATTGCCCTTTTATTCTCCTGGACTTTTTTTTTTTTTTGAAGCTCCCTGACAACTTGGAATGTTTGCTGCTGGAAAGAGGGGATTTGGAGATGCCTATTAGGTACAAAAGATATTTATGACCGGAAATAAAAAACCAAACCTGTAGACAGCCTCCCCTCTACCTTGTTGGGGGCATTACAGAGAGAAGCCATATTGTTGAAGAACACTGTAAAATAAATCAGGAGTTTGGGGTATCAGAACCCTTGAAGAATTGGCAGAGGTGAGGGGGTGCTTCCTTACATGCAGCTTTTCTCTCCTCAGTGACATCAGTTACATCCCAGCTCGGGGACTGGCTGCACTGTGGGGTTTCACAGAAAATATTCACCGCCAGAGTGTGTTCAAAGCAGCCTTAGATCTTTTCTTTTGTTCGTTTTTTTAAAGTGGTTTTTGAGCATTTCTCGTCAAGTTTCTTAAAAAGTGCTTTGACCAACACCTGAGGCTTGGAATTGACCAAAAAAAAAAAAAGTGCCTCTGCACTTGTCATATTGTTAATCTTTGGATTCTGTTTAAAATATTTCTGACACTATAACCAGAAAGTACCACTTTGGCGAAGAAATAATTATTGAAACCTTTTTTCTTTGACTAAGTTTAAGATAAGTTATTTTACAGGCGAGCATGAAAGTACATACCATGCTCTTCTAGGAGATCATCGGGATACCCCTTATATTCTGGTAATATTTTGACATTTCAATTTGAGGGCTTATTATGTATTGGAACAAGACCATAAAAGAGAAGACTTTCATATATTATAGAAGAGGTACCATCCTCTAGTGTTTTCATGTTGGCTTTTTTTCCCCTTTAGCAGTCTTCCTTTGTAAACAAGGCCTTTGTCAAACTCTCCTAGGTCAGCAGCTTTTCGATACTCCAGAGAAATAATAAATCACTATTTATGACATCTTGACATGGTGCCATGAGAACAACTGAACTGTCACAAATATAATGCTAGGGAGTGTTTCCCAGCACTAGTATATTGAGGCTGGGTTGATCAGACCTGATCTAGCCACCAGTTTTGATTCACACTGTTTCTGGTCAAGATGATTTTAAGGGAAGTCATGGACAATTTGTTGCTGACCATGAGTGGCCTTAGAAAACTCTTCGTAAATGAGCCACATTTTTCTCCTGCAGTATTTCTGGTGAACAGATGAGAACATTTCCCTGATGTGAAAAGCCATTTTGGGGAGCTGCTTCTGATTTTTTTTTTTTTGGTCACTTTTTTTCTATAAAAGAATGATCATCTCAATTGCTCCTTTTTCTTACATGTGTCCTCTAGTTTTTTTTTGAACCATAGAGGATGCTGAATTTTCTGTCGTTTTTGGAAGTATTTGTTTATGGAACTTTAATCTCTAGCCAGTTAATAAAGTCATGGATCATTCTATAAGTAGTTGGGAATAGAAAATACAGGTGGTGGTAGGTTATTTGGTAGAGTATTTAGGAAGCCCTGGGGTGTTTATTTTTTCTGCATAGAAAGTCATGACTATATTTTCCAGGGAATATAGGACTCTAAAACTTAGTTCTGCCAGAGTCATTATGAAACTTAGCATATTTATTTGCCTAAGATATTTATCACCAAGTTAAATGGGATCCTGCAACCTGGGTTTGGAAAACTTTACAACTTTATTACTGTTTATTATTACTTTTTTCCCTCATATTAATATAGCACTTTTTTTGAAAGTGTTTTAGTTATATTAGAGATTTTAAAGATACAGTCAAAGATACTTGAATAATTATACTTTAGCAAAACATATAACACAGCTGATGAAATTCAGGAGCTAAATAGTTGAATCTTTTGAATGTTGGATATAAACATTATTTAATTTTAATTATGAGAGAATAAGTAAGTAATTCACTCATTTAGAATGATGCTTTAGATATGAAATACAGGATTTTTGACTGAAATATTTACATAAGTGGTGCCTTTCTGGACTTCATGATACATTATTATGTAACTGAAGCCGACTATGAATTGTAATGTTTTATTAGATATAAGACTTTCAGAACATTCAGTTACCATCGGGGAATATGGCTGTATAATTTTATACTTTTGAAAAGATGACAGTATTCTATGTAATTTTAGGTCGTGTATAAGCATCAGTCTTCGTTTTTGGTTTTTTTTTTGAATTTTATTTTATTTATATTTTTATACAGCAGGTTCTTATTAGTCATCCATTTTATACACATCAGTGTATACATGTCAATCCCAATCTCTCAATTCATCACACCACCACTACCCCCTGCCGCTTTCCCCCCTTGGTGTCCATACGTTTGTTCTCTACATCTGTGTCTCAATTTCTGCCCTGCAAACCGGTTCATCTGTACCATTTTTCTAGGTTCCGCATATATTAAGCCTCAGTCTTCTGCCAATATATCATCTACCTCTCTGCAAGCACTAATATTTTAGAAACTTTTTAGAAACTGACCTAATTGAAATATTGACCCTTTTGAAAGGGCTGACCCTTTTGTAAATTGATGAATGGAATTCATAGAAGTTGAAATAAATTTGAAGTTTAAAACCCATTAAATATAACCCCCCCCCTCTCTTTTTTTGTTTGTTTGTTTGTTCAAACTGAATTCAGAATTGTGGAATTAAAGTTACTTAAAAACAGCAAAAAAATCTTTGACCAAAAAGCATTGGGATATGTTATCTCACAGGTTAACAGAAGTCCAAGGGAAGTTCTCTATCAGTTTGTGTTAGGATTGTGTTTTCTTGTTTAGAATGACTGTATTTCTTTACCTGCTTGAGGTTGTATTGTCCAGTTTTTACCATCCTACTGGGAGTTAAGTCATTGAACTTGGAAATTGAATGTCCGTGAGGAAAGCTGGGCATGTAATAGCTTTGCAAATATTTGCAGCTCTTTTGCCGTTTGCTGTTGTGCTGGATTCTTACATGCACTAAAATGCTATTAAGCAAAGTCCATAAATCCGTAAAAAATGAATGATCTGCAATCAAGAATTTATGTCTTACAAAGAACGTGCCTGAACACGTATGAATAGCAAATTGTACACTGCACAGACCACTTGATACAGGGAGAGATCAGGATGGGCTCTCTTGAGTGCATGGGGTAGATGGAGTCTTCGAGATGGAGGACGATTGTGGCCAGAGGAGGGCAGGGGTGGGGTGGTGGGTGCTGATCATATGAGATCAGGAGAAAGTCCTGAGATCACAGGGCCCGAGCCTAAAGAAACTGTGAGAAGACCAATGGACCAATTTTGACCTGGTTGCCCAGGGCAAGAGGTTCCAGTTGGGAAGAATTTTCAAAAGATACAAGTTGGAGAAGGTAGAAAGACTTGATTTCCAGGCTAAAGCATGAATGTTTTATCCAGAGTGTGTTGGCGGTTTCTCTCAGAAGTTTGGAGCAAGGGAATTCATGAACAAAAAGTATGTTAGATTAATCTAGCAGACGGTGAATTCAAGTCCAGGGTGGGAATTGAAGGCTTCAGAAGGATCCTCGCCATAACGTACATTTTTATACGATAGCTCACAAGGTGTTTTCACATGTAATACTTTATTTGCTTCATATCAAAATTGAGGTAGCGGGCTTCCCTGGTGGCGCAGTGGTTGAGAGTCCACCTGCCGATGCAGGGGACATGGGTTCGTGCCCCAGTCCGGGAAGATCCCACATGCCGCGGAGCGGCTGGGCCCGTGAGCCATGGCCGCTGAGCCTGCGCGTCCGGAGCCTGTGCTCCGCAACGGGAGAGGCCACAACAG